>NW_021319048.1:1036215-1056986 GCF_001605985.2 Dendrobium catenatum
AGGGAGAAAACTGAAATTATTTTCAGTTTTATAAAAATATAGGAGGGAAGATTATTTGCATTTAACTTGTGATTTCAAATCACAAAAAAGGAATTAATTGCAAACTTGATTGGGGGCTTGATAGAGGGGCCGGCGGCATGTATGGAGGGAGAGAGGGTTGGGGAGAGAGGGGGAGGAGTTTCCAAACTTAAATGATGATGTGGACAAATATTTGAAAACTCCAAATTAAAATAAATTGAGATTGAATCAATCATGCAAACTTTCCTAATTTGGAATTCCAAATTTGGAAAGAATTCAAAATTTGAATTCTAAATCTCAACTCAACATGGGATGAGGGAGGGGAGTTGGCCGGAAGGGGGAGGGGCGGCAGAAGGTGGTCGGCCGGCGGCAAAATCCAAGGAGGAGAAGCCGGCGGCTAGGGTTTGGGGAGAGGGGATTTTGAGGAGCTTCTAATGAGGGAGAGATGGTGAACGAATAAACACAAAATAAGATAGTGAACTCACCAAGAGATCCCAAGGAAGAACTCACTAAGAGATCTTGTCATGCACTCACAAAGAGAACAAAAGAGAATAATTTCATTTCATTGATCAATAATCCACTACAATGATACAAGCCTTTATATATAGGCTTACAGGAGAAAATAAAAGCATAAAGTCACAAATGCCCTTGGGCTACAATAAGTGAAACATCCCTCATAGGGGTACAAACGGAAACATGAAATAACTAATAAAAGAAAAGAACTAAAGCATCATAGGTAAAGGCTCTGAATCAGGGCCGTCGATCGTCGTCCCCGGCGATGGTACACATGGCGAAATCTGATGCCCTCATCACCATGACATCAGATTCGATCCAAAACTAGACTTCCATTTCTGGTCGGCTCTCACGGTCGTTCGTCCCGAACTGGTATAGTCACAATCCTTAGCACTTCGATTGCATCCCGTCGGAGTTGAAGCATTGGAGTTGGGAAGCTGGGGCTTCCCCTCCAGTTCGGTCCGCACACAGAGAGGTGCGGGAAAGCAGATCCAATAGGACACAAATTCGTCAATGGAGGTGAAGGACCTGCAACTCATTCAAAGTCTACCTCACACGAAACATGCGAAGTCGAACATCAACGAAGAAAAGTAGAAGCGAGCGACCGTTCCTTCCGATCCAAGAGGAAGGGAATGTCGTCGAAGCGAGCGACCGTGATCCGAACAATAACGAACTTGAAGTGCGCTTTTATGTGTCTTTCGACGGGCTTCTCTCTTGCCCGGGCGCAGTGATATCCTTTTTCGCTCAAAACGAGCAATCTTACTTTACGCGGAAATTGTACTTACGCGGGGAATTCATAATACATTGGGATTTCACTTTGCATTTTGTCCAACTAAATATCAAAAAGTAAAAATGCAATGCATTTCTTTTACATTGCATTCCTTTTTCCTCCAACCAAACAACCCCAAAGTTATAGTGATTGGTTTGAGGATTTCCCCTGATCTTGTCATTACATATCGAAACAGATTTTCAAGGAGACTAATTTATGCCTACGTATGATTTGAGCTTTCTCCATAGTTTGTATGCAGAGAATATTGTTTCTCATTACTTGTGACATCATACTTCTATTTTTTTTTAATCAGTGCATGCTAGCTGTCTCAGTTTAGGCCTATGACCGTGCCAATCTGGTTTCTCCAATCTAATATTTTTTCTTCTTCAAATTAGTATATCTTGTTCTTTTATTGGCTGACTGGATTAATTTCCATGCATTTATGTAACAAAGTCATCAGGCATCAATTCATCAATTCGTTTCTTTGAGAACTTGAAGAATCTTTTTTTTTTTAAAATCATTTCTATTAAAGTTTTGCATCATTTATCTGCATAACTTATCCTATCGACTTGCATGTTGGCTTAGATCACTCTATGCTCAATCAGCACCCTCCCCAGCTCTGACAAGAAACACCAACACAAGCACTTACAATCACAAGTTTGTGAGGGAATTTCAGAACTGATCCACATCATACTTAAGTATCATTTTTGAATAGCCAAAGACATAAACATTGTCTTGCAAATAGTTGGCAGTACATTAGTTTGGTTATGATGAAGTTTAGTCGAAAGACATATACTGCCTCTGACCTGAAGTTGGAATTTTTATTGGATGTGGAGTGCGCACGTAGTTCTATGTATGCAAACCTGTCGTTGAACGACACGTGGAGCCCACCTTGACCCCACCGATCTTTTACCACGTGTTCCTTTTTTACAGCGCTGCCCGACGACCGGAACTGCTCGTAAAAATGAAAAAAAGCGCGGTAATACTTAGGATTTTAAACTTTTATTTCATGTCGCGCGTTATTTGCCTCAGTTTAAAATGTTTTTATCGTCACCTGAAAGCTCATAAAGAAAGAGAAGATAGGAAGCTATGAAGATGAATACCGATCAGGAGGTCTTCGAAGATTGGTTGGAGATGGAAGGCGTTACCCAAGAGTCACAGCAGCAAAGAGGAAAAGATGTTTTTCAGCAAAATACCGAAGATAAGTTGGAGATATTATCGGTAAATATGATATGTATTTCGTGACTAGTAATTTATCTTTTGAAAAGTATGTTTTGGTGGTCGCGCGGCTCCTAAGTATCGTTTTGTACCGTTTGATACTGGTTGGTATCGCTCGGTACTACTCGGTATTGTTAGGTACCGATCGGTACCAATGCTGTTGCCAATTAGTGTGTCTATTTCCAATGTTAAAATCGAAGTGTTTAATTAGATTTTCTTGTTCGTAGGTTGTCTGTAACAGTGAGAAAGAAGCATATGACATGTACTACCATTACGCTCACAATGTTGGTTTTAGTGTTCGCAAAGATCATCACTGTTATTGGCCTAATTCAACAAAGATAAGGCTCAAGGATTTTGTATGTTCGAAAGCTGGATTTAAGAAGGGCATTGGCTTGAACAAAACCATTCAAGTATCCTAGTGGTTGTCCTTTGCTCAACTTCTTCGCTACTTCATCAAAGTCAGCGACAAGGAATTCTCTCATTGATTCCGGCCAATTGTAAGATAAAAATTGTCAATATTTCGAGCTACACTGAGGATAGATGCTGGTGTTCGATAGTTGTGCAGAGGAAAGAACATATTTGACAACAAGAAAATGATGAATTTCTTCACTACATCGGGTAGTGGAGTTGATTCATCTAAACTAATAACCTCCTTCTTAATATCATTAGCTGATTTCCCAGTGATCCTGGTGCTTCCTAATTAAAAATTTTTTCCTCTGTTCGGCAGTCCTAAAATCATAGCAACTTTATCGGTCGTAAATGGTAACATATGCTCTTTAATGATGAAGCATTGCTTCTTAATGTCCCAGCACGACAACAGCTTGTAGACCAACAGAACATTCTGTACATATCGCGACATCAAAAGAAAGTGATGAAGATTATTTCTCTTCAAACTATCCACAAAGTTTTGGCCAAACATCTCGACCAAATGATCACAGACTTCTCTAAATGCCAATGTTTTACAACGGAAGCTAATCTTCGGAACATATCCCTGCGTAATATGCTGTATTTGATCAAGATAAAGTTCACTCCAGGTCGGTTACTTCTCGGTACCAAGAGACACCGGTTGGTACTGAGCGGTACCGATCGGTACCTAGCGGTTCCTGGAGGTACAGAGCATTCCCTATAGTTACTCCAAAACTTCTCAGAAGGAACAAGGCGGTATATACATACGTAACAGTTTCCTCTCTCTCAACAGAAAAATAAACCCTAACGACAAACCCTAGAGCTAGGCTAGCTAGCATTCCGAAACGAAAAGAAGGGTGGTACTCAGTGTACCCAGAGTGGGTACCCAGCGGTACCCAGAGGTACCCATACAGGGTACCCAGCGGTACCCAGACGGAGTACCCAGCAGTACCCAAACCACACATTACAAAAACTACTAAACCCTAAACCCTAAACCCTAAAACGTGATTCTAAATAGAAATGACTATAGAAAAAAACATACCTTCGCCATGTACGCTGAAGATGCTTGCTGTAGTAGCTTCGTGTAGAAGGATGTGAAATGGAATAATCGCCTGCAACTTCTCCTTGTGGATGAATGTAGAAATCCAAAACGCTGGAATAGGTAAAACTAGAAGAGACGTTTCGGTTCCTAGGTATTACCGCGCTTTTTTTATTTTTATGGGCAATTCCGGTCGTCGGGCAGCGCTGTAAAAAAGGAACACGTGGTAAAAGATCAATGGGGTCAAGGTGGGCTCCACGTGTCGTTCAGCGACGGGTTTGCATACATAGAGCTATTTCCGCACTCCACACCCAATAAAAATTCTATAACGTTGGGAATTGATAATCTGCTGTCAATCATTACCACAGTGTTCAGTGTCACTTTTACTTGGTTTGTGGTTATCCATACCAAGTAATGTAGAGAGGAAGGGTGATACCTTTCATGAACGCTCCACATAGAGTGCACTTTGTAGTTCAGGACTTGAGGGTATGTTATCCAACAAGCTTCTTAGTTCCTGCTCTGAAGCACTTTACATTTCTCATTATGATAAAGTTTTGGCCAATCGAATTATAATCTAATTCCCTATAAAAAATAGGGTGTTGCTTGTGCCGTACACAGGTCCAGTAAAACATCCTAGGATTTGTGTAGGCTTTGAAAGTTCACCCTCAACCTCTCACTGGAAGACTTTGGGTATTTTCGGGTCAAAAGTTTTCATAAGATGGATTAGATTTAGGATAAGACAACCTAGAGATTTTGCTTTATTTTGGAAAGATTTTATGTTATGATTCCAAGTTTGCCGTAAGTGCATGCCCTTATGGTTAATTATTTCTCCTGATGACTAAAGAGAACGTTCGATTAAGGCCAATCGTTAGGTAGATACTAAGTGCTTAATATATAGCAGCAACAAATTTGATATATGGTTTAAAAATTTATCATTGTGAACTTAAAATGGATGATAGGGGAATAACAATGAACTCGATCAAGATCTTATGTTATCACGGTCATTTGTCTACCTAATTAGAGGAGGTAATCAATCTAACCTGATCAAAGAATTTTTGTTGATAGCTATGCCTTATTTTGTCTAAGGGAATCTTGTAGATTTAGGGTGAATGTTTGTTTAATGAGAAATTTAAGTTGATTTTAGCAAATGGAAGGTTTTGTGTCTTTTCAAGTGCATTTTATGATTCATTGCTCAATGATTTTTAGCATTGGAAACTTATGAGCTCTGACCGTGATCGTAATTTAATGTTGCCATTTTGAGACAAAATCATCCGGATCATAATTGTTTACTTTTATGCTATTTGTCTATAAAATCACCTATTGTGCGACATCTTTACTAGCGAGATATTATTTAAGAATGAATTATAACAATGCTCGACAAGACATTGTCCCTTTATGAGTTATTCTAAAAAAATTTCACCTTAGACGAATGATTGTGGAGGGTGAATTGATTTTGCTTCGAGTCACATGAGGTAGATTTTACTTGGAAATATTTTTTAAGATTTTGACAATTATTGAATTTCTAAATTTAATTGGAGTTTGAGCCTCGAAAGATTAACTTTGAAATTTGTGGTATTTTTAGAGCAATACCCCATATGTTTACTTGAAGTTTTTGTGGCTCTATTGTTTAAAAATTATTTGAAATTTCTTTAATTCTTTCCAAATTAGGTCCTGAAAATTCTGTGTGGCCACCATTTGTCATGGTATGTTCGTCTGTGGATTATATCGAGCCAGGTTGTGACACATAATATTCAACATTTAAATGAATCTTCATCATAAGGTCCCCGAAGCCATTATGCAAGTATCTATTCAAATATTTTGTTGAGATTGGCAATTGAAATGTAGATCCTCAATTTGCAACACAAAAGTTCACTTTAATTAGAGTTGTGAGAATTATAATTATTATTTTGTCTTCCAGACAATTTATGAACCTAGGTGCATTTTGACTCCACCCTAGACATGTGGCGGATCAGGTCATGGCATACCCCATATTTTCTCTCATATTTATTCTCGGATCTTTATATTTGTAACACCTTGCAATATCTCTTAACAGTATTGTAGTATTTCACACATATAAAAATTCAATTTTATTAATTAACATATAATACTTTTGAACATTTGAATAATTATATAAATCATCCTACAACATTTTATTTATCACATATATAGAAGCATCTAATAACTCTATTTACTTTAAAACAAATACTTAAGACTACATAGTCACTAAAGAAATTTAAAATAATACATCACTGAACTATCTACATACCTCAAATGTAGACTCACAAACGAAGATAAACACTACATAAAAGATGAAATAACTTGCAAGTTAATTTGCAACTATCTTTTTTTTTTCCTGTAACAATAGTCAGTAAGAAAGACATTTGTTAGATATGAGACTCAATAAGTTATGCAAATTTAAATAGCAGCTAAATTGCATAATTAAATTCATAACATTGAATTCACAAATTAAATAAAACTTTCATCATTAATAAAACATCATAAAATAATATTTAGCTTTAAACTTTACTTCCTTAGAAGTCTTTATTGAATATCAATATTAGTATGATAAAAAATTGGCTAAACTTTCATCAACATGTTCAATGGAACCATGTAAACTTTACATTATCGCTATTGAACAGCATAAAGGTCCATTTTGCCTCTTTAGGAGTCATTTTTGCCCTACTTGCCAGGCAAGTATCATATCTTTGGGATTTCTTTTGCCTCATTTATAATGCAATGTCATATGTAGGGACCCTTTTGCCCTACCTGCAATTGTAAATTGTACATAATTTTATAGCCAAATTTTATTTAAATCGATATTCACTGAACTTCCCATAACAATAATTCGTACTGGTAATATTGCATGCATTCATTATGGTTATTGTTATATTATGTATATAAAGAATATGTATACAATATGTAAGGAAATTGATCTCCTTCTGAAACATTATCAATTAAGAAAATATTTTGATGAACATACCAAACCTTATTTTGAACTCACATGCTGAAATTATGTAAACGGTTATTTATACTTGAAAACTTTAGATATGAACATCATTAGTATGAAAACTTGGATAAGAACATCATTAATCAAAATAAATAACTTGTAATACATATGTTCATTTAATTTAGTCAATTATCAGTATACAAGTATAAATTAACAAAAATTGCCTTAAAAAATTTAATTTGTATTACTTATCTCATTGCCGAGGTGTCTCCTCCAATCCTCTAATTTGCAGTCTTCTATGATTGTAAGTTACATACGAGTAATCTCTCTCATTCTATAAATCCTACAATTTATTATTCAAATAAATTGTATAAAAATCAAGCCATACATTTATAACCATTTACCTCTTAACCTCCTCTCTGCATATGATCAATAATACCTATGACACGATAAGATACATCTTATAAAGACTTTCAATACTATTTGGAAATCCATACGACAACAATGCATATTACCAAAATTGCTTACATTGATTTCCTTTTCCTTAAATTATCTTCTTCGTTTATGTTGTTCTTTTCTTCAACTTTTTCTTTCCACTGTTCCAAGACACTACACTAAATCATTGATTCTTCAATTAGTTTGTACACTCATATCAAACTACAATTCATTACATGAATATGATTAAATTTAAATCTTACTACAGATTTTTAAATAACTATGTTGTTAATACCAGGACTACTACCGTAATCTCCTGCAATGAAAGCCAATCCTTCCTCACAGAACTTCCCCAGTGCACTATGCCAAATAAAATGAAAATCACTGTGCCGATTTTCTTCTAAAAAATTTCTCCTGGCTGCTACAGTGCTTCCCGTCACTGTGCCGAACAAAGCAACAGTGATTCCTGCATTAAGCGGAAATCTTCTTAGCCATTTCACCGAATTCTACTACAGTGCCGCCCAATTCCAGATTTCCTTGCATTTACTGTGCCGTGCTCTCCCCGCCACTGATTTCTTGAATTTTTATCAGAAAGAATGGAAGATGGGGCCCACCACTATAACTAATTGCTAAAAAATCCTCAACCAATACAAGCATCTCTTCGGATATTAAATAATTACGTGTCTTTTAGATTTTACAATATTTACTAAAAACAGTGGTTTACATGCTACAATCCCAAGAAGGTTTGGGGCACGAAATACGGTGCCTAGAATAATCTCAAAATTTTGCTCTTTTTATTTATTTTACTAGTGCTGATATTTTTTTGGTTTTTAACAAAAAACAACATTGCTTGCTATCATTCAAGCCCCATGATAAATGTCAAGTAATGAATGATATCTAAGGAGCTCCAAGGGTTACTAATCTTATCGGGGTTTCACCTTATTTTCTCTTGATCTCGTTTTTGGACGATAGCATGGCAGGAGTTTCTGTTGAATCCTTATTTTGTTGTGATTTTTGTTCCTCTTCTGTCTCTTTTGAGTGATGTGGTAATTTTTTTAAGAAAGTTTTCAGGTAGACGCTTGTTTAGGCTTATCTGATTTGTAAGCCTACTACTTGTTGATCTACCATGTATGCTGATTGTTTCAGGTTCAATCTGTGAAAATCGTCTACCTATGGATGTGTTTAGCCTGTTGCTTTAATGTTTTCTTCGTGACGGTTATGTTTTATAAGTCCGCATATGAATGTATTAGTTATTGTTTAGTCTAATTTTCTGTGAAGTTTTTGGAATTACCGTTTTTTTTATTTGTTTTCATCTTTTATTCTAGAGTGGCTATTTCTTCAGAAAGCAACCAATACATAACATTTGTTTCATTAATGTCAATTTGTTTCAGCTAATTTATGATTCAATCAAAAGTGGAGGGTCCGCAACATCAGGATTTGAGAATTGCATGCAGTTTTTCCCATCTGAATTATTTTCTGGAAGGTGATTATTAGAGTATATTTACCACTTTTGCTTTTGAAGTTCCTAATTTGTTATTTAATTCACCTTTTTCGCGCTAGGTCGGGATCATGGACTGGTGGTGGAGGAATATGGGTAGAGTTATCAGGAAAAATGCATGTCTTAGCTCGGCTGTTGGCCCATCTTCGTCAGAAAACTGATGACAGAATAGTTCTCGTGTCAAATTACACTCAGGTGTGCTGAAAATTGCATTTATGAATATCTGGCGAATTATGCTGAATTTTATGTTTCTCTGCCTTTATTCCTATAGACAAATTACATAACGAATCTTACTATGGAAACAAATGTATATTGGATTTTCCAAGCTTTCTAAATTTCTTCGTGTTACGTATCACTGTTGACCACCGCGTAAAAGCCAACAAAAAGAAAAATAAAATAAAATTCCTGCTCAAATCCTGTATCCATCCCGTATCTCTGTCGTGCCCACACCGCCGCAGCTACAGTGCCCATCTCCTGCAAACGTCGCCATCTCAGAGCAGGATACGCAGAGATCGTGCGCAGGCCTCGATCTCGCTCCCATGACCGTCGTTAAATACCCGACCCATAGAGACTCTTCCCCCGCTCGAACTCTCCCCCAGTCGCAAAGCTCCCGAACTCCTCTACCGACCGACCCCCATAGCCGACCAAGAGCCGAGCTCCACTGCCTCTCTACCTCTTCCATTCACGATCCACTGCTGAATTTTATGTTTCTCTGCCTTTATTCCTATAGACAAATTACATAACGAATCTTACTATGGAAACAAATGTATATTGGATTTTCCAAGCTTTCTAAATTTCTTTGTGTTACGTATCACATTTAGGAAATTGAGTTATTTTTCCACCTTACGGAATTCTCCCGCCTCGCCGGCTTTCTTTCGCTATTTAAAATAAATAGGAAGCCTAGAGTATCAAATTTCTTCCCACCCTTCTACAACAGCCGCCGAATCTTTCCCTTGTTCTTCCTCTTTGTTCCTTTCTCTCAAAGAGCAGCTACCAAACCTCCCTATCCTCTCTCTCATAGATGTCAGATGATTTTCTACCTCTTATAGCTGTCGTTATAGGACGTTTTCAGCCTTCCATTTCTTTTGATCAAATGCTGACATCAACAAACAATCCTCTCATTTGCTGGAAGTGTATTTCTCCCTATTGATCTCTATATATATTTAGCAATTAATAGAGTACATCGAAGGTGATTAACATATATGTTGCTTATCAGAGCATCGGGACACCTCGATGGCCATCAAAATGGCTCAAAATTTTATCCGATCACGAAATAGATCTTATTGATGTGCTCAAGACACCAGATTTGCTAATGAAGAGTCATTCGTGCATAACTCAATCAAAAATGATGAAGAGCATGACTGTTGGCAACCAGAGCTCTGCATTGGGTACCCATACTCACACCCACCCATGTACTCACCCATACCCAATGGATATGGGTGGGTATGGGTACGCCCATGACCTTATGGGTGGGTATAGGTTGGTACTCAACATCTTATATTATTGCAATCATCACTACATAGTGTGTAACACTTAACCATGCTGCGACTACGATAAATTATGATATGCGTTTTGAAAGTTTGCAATCAGAGCAAAGGGCGGCAAGTCTCAAGGCGATCAATCCATGGCAGACTACGTTCAAAAAATATGGAAAGTGGGTGGGTATAGCTGGGTATGACATCCCGAAAGCCACCATGGGTTGGTGTGGGTGGGCGAAGCTCATCCGAGTAAAGGATGGGTACCCAATCAGGACCCTATGTAGGGCATTGTTGGCAAGCACGACACTAGAAAAAACTATCAAAATGATCTCCGATCGTTAAACACACTGCGTTGATGCGATCAGAGCATTAGATTTACCTAAGGGGGATCTCTCGCAATTGAATTGGGTGAAGGCGGTCGAAATTGATAGGCTATGGACGAACCATTGTATGACGTTGTCCAAACATCGTCAGTTTACAAAACGGACTTCACCGTTGTGACCGGAACATCAAAATTAGTCTGCAAGTTGACTCTTATTTACCTTAGCTTCCATATAAATAGTCCAAAATAATTTCCCAGATCATATAAAAATTCATCATAAAATAAATAATTTGGCAATCATTTTACTCTTGGATTGAAGTGGTTAGAGGTAAACTTGTTGTTGACTCGGTTGATATGATTAGCCGAAGGATAATTGTGGATCAATGAGCTCAGAGAAGAGTTAGTGCTTCATATTTACGAGTACGCAAGGGAGATTACTGTAAGGAAAGAATAATTCATTATTAGACAATCAACACCATCTAAGATTGAGTTTGAAGATAACTATGAGTGTTACAACTTACAAGTGGATATCGAAAATAGGGAATGCAGCCGTGGAGTTTGGCTAATAATTGAACTACCTTGCATCCACGTAATTAGATTCATTAGATCTAAAAAACACCCATTATGATACATGTAGATTAGCATTTCCATGTGTTTATGCGTAATTATTTAATAGACGTCATCACTTCGTTATTTGTTTGTACGGCTTATTCTGATTTTCATTGTAGATGTAGAATGGCCTATGAACGTGCAATATCAATTCAACCAAGGGAGGAACAATTGAGTGTAGTTGGTGATGGTGTGGAGATTGAGGTTCGTAAGACTTTTAAGCAAGGAGGCGAATCGAGGAAGAGAATAATAAAATGTTTCATATAAAGCAATAATATAAAATAAAAAGTGTTCACAAGCATGGTCGTTGTGGACCAAGAGTAATCTCAGGAGCATTTATAAGAATGATCTAAATGAAGCATGTGGAACAATGACTGATGTTATATTGGTTGAACAATGAATATGGTGAAATTGGAAGTTGAGGTAAGCTTCCAATTAGGTGGGAGGTAGGCATTGAATCAAGTCGAATTGAGCTAAGCTTCCAATTAGGCGGGATTATCCCATAGATTGGACTTAACTTGATCATATTAAAATTTGTTCAAGTCGAGCTTTAATATATTTATTTATATTTGTACTTTGCTTGTTTAGATTCTTTTTAATGCTTGAGCTTGGTTTGTACTCAACTTGCTTAAATTAATTAAACAAATATTTAATAGAGCTAATAAGCAAGCTTAAAAAATAAATGTGTAATTGACTTTTTATATTATTAACTAATAATTTTATAAGTCTAAATAAACTAGCGATGCAATAAATAAGTAATTAATATTAAAATACTTGACATTAAATAAACAAGAATCAATTAAATAAATTTAATTTAAAATTTATAAAATAGGACATATTCATATCCATCATTACATCCAATCCTAACAACAAATGCATGCACAAAGAAGAAATTCTTATGAGAGATATATATGTCAGATTGTGTTTCTAAATATTAAAAAATCAACTTTAATTTGTGTCCATACTTTTTAAATATTTTATTCTAAAATAAAAAAATGGAAAGAAGATAAATATACAAACAATTTATCAAAAATAATTATACAAGCTTACAACCTCATCTTAATGGTAATGGGGAAACTATGAGAATACAAGCGATAATGCTTGTTGGTACACTATAAAAATTAATATATTTGTTGCTCATTCTAATAAATTTGGTAAGTGGGTCGAACTTTATAAATATGACATGTAGATCAATGATTTTTATAAACATTTTTATAACAAGTTTTGTAAAAAAAGTGAAAATCACTTTTTTCAAATATTCTATCAAATTAATTTTGAAATTAAATTCTAATCTTTCAAAATTTCATTTAAACATTTCCATCCAAATAAATTTACTTGCTAATAATGTATTGACAACATAATAGATGCTTTTAAGAGTCATGCTAATCATGAAAGTCCTGCTTTTAAAGGCGGCTAATAAACCATTTTCAAACCAACCATAAAAACCCGACCCTGCGGGTTGCCGGGTTGACACGACCCGACCCGGGAAAGGCGGAAAGCTGGTCGCGCTGGGTGAGTGCGGGCGGAGTCGCGCGGGGTGGTTTGGTCGAGCGGGGCGAGTGCGCGGCGGCGCGGGGTCGCGCGTGTAGCGGTAGCGGGGTCGTGCTACAATGATGTGGTCGGGCGGGGTCACGTCTAGGGGTCGCGCGGCAGCAACGGGGTCGGGTTCGCGGGTTGACCTGTTAACCCGTCGGGTCAACCCGAACCCTACCCGTTTTTCAAACGGGTTGATTTCTGGAACCCGAACTCGACCCGTTTTGAAATCGGGTCGGGTCCAACCCGGATTTTTCGGGTCGGGTCTGGGTCGGGTTCTCGTGTCGTGTCTAATATTGACACCCCTAGTCGTAGGAGGCCTTTTTGTGTGGGAGGGGAGATAGGGAAGATTAGTTGAGCGGGAGAGGAGGGGCACGTGGAATGGAAGAGCTTTTATGAAAGAGAAATCGTGTTCACTCACTTGAGATTTTAGTTTAGATTTCATACAACAATGTGGGGAAGAAAATTAGTGGTAGATTTAAGGTATTAAAAGAGTTTTTGGTGTTAAATAAGTAAATATGCACTTAAGTTTTAGATATGCAACTTGAGATGTTTCAAGTTGTATGAATGTGAACCTCCTAAAATTAATATTGGAATATCATCGAGAATGGAATTGGTTGTTTTATAAAATGAAAATTTAACTAGTTGTATTCTATGGATGCGATTGCTGCACAATATAAAACATGTTTATTGGTAGAGTTGAAAATGCAAAGAAGGATATATTGTAAAATTATGAAGAAAAAAGTTTGAAGAGATAATATTATTTAGAAAGCTTGGGAGTAGTATATGTATCACCCCATAATACCCCTTATCAATATTGTAGAATGCCATACAAATAAACATAATGTTTTCATTCTTAACATATGATACTTTTCATCATCTGAATATTTATATAAAACATCCCATAACATTATATTTACTATATAAACGGAAGCATCTAATAACTCTAAATTACATCAAACAAATAATTACAAAGCCACTAATAAAATCTCAAATAGTATCCACCGAACTGCCTACTTACCTCAGCTGTAGACTTACAAATAGAGTTAAATACTAGCATATAAAATATAATAACTTGCAACTTATTCTGCATCGACGTTTTCCTTATATTTTCTTGTAATAACAGTCAGTATGAAAAAACTGATGAGTTATGAGACTCAATAAGTTATGCAAATTACATAGCATTTAAATTGCATAATTAAATTCACTACATTGAAATTATAAATTAAACAAACTTGACATTATTTATAAAATAATATAAAATCACATTTGACATTAACTTTTACTTCCTTTGAAATCTATATTGAATATCAATATTAATATTATGCTAAATTTTCATCAGCATGTTTAATAAAGCCCAGATAGACCTGATATTATCGCAATTGAACAACATAGAAATTCCTTTTGCCTCATTTGGGGTTCTTTTTGTCCCACATGGTATGCAGCTATCATATCTCTGAGCTCTTTATTGCCCCACTTATAATGCAGTTTTATACATGGGGATCCTTTTGCCTCACATGCATTGGTAAGTTGTACATCATTTTATATCCAAACTTTACTTAAATTGATATTCACTAAACTTCACATATTCATAATTCATACTTGTATTATTGCATGCTTTCATAGCGATCTTTCTATTATACTATTTGTATACAAAGAATGTGTATACAATATTTAAGGAAATTGACCTCTTTCCAACATATTATTAAATAGGAAAATATTTAAATGAACTACAAAACCATATTTTAAACTCATATGATTAAATTATATAAGTGGTTATTTATACTTGAAAATTTGGATTTATAATCCTTTTCTATATATTGAACAAACTTAATATCATTTTTCCCATTAATGCATTCAAAATTAACTCTCCATGCATTATTTTCCTCCTTGAATATTTGTCTCCTCAATTCCTCCACCACATACGCACTCTTCTTCGATTGTAAGTAACCTACAATCATTTCTTTTACATTTCATACATTCTACAATTACAATCTATTGCTTAATTAATTTTGCATAACATTAACTTATATTATATTTATCTCAAAACTCCCCTTCTGCACATATCCCAATAATTCCTAGAGTTGGTGAAATCTCATTTAAGGTGTTGCACTACTATTTTGAATTTAATAAAAAATTAATAAAATTATCGTATTCTTGCAATATAACCAATTTGCTTACCTTGATTTCCTCTGAATTTTTATTCTTATTCTTCTTTCCTCTATTTTTTTTCTTATTTCTCTCTGCTTGTTACTTCAGGGTATGCTTGCTGATGTCCTTCGCTGCACTATGCCGCTCCCTTGTATAGTGTCCGAAAACACTGTGCCGAAACATACATAAGCACTGTGCCGAATACTTCCTCCAATCCCGCAACTGCACTTCCTCCAGTGGCCTATGCTTGCGTGAATTCCAAACAGGGAATTCTTGATATTCACTGTGCCGTGAAATCAAACCAAATGAATAAGAAGAATTCTTCACACGGCTATAGCCTTAACATCCACTCTGCTACAGTTGACAACCCGCCACAGTCCATACTTCTCTAACCGCCTACATTGCTTGCGTGAAAAAAAAATGGAATGGAATGGAATGGATAAGAGACCCACTAACTGCTATCATACACGCACGTCCTTCTGTAACACCTCTTCAGGAATATATGACTAGTTAATTTTATTTAATACTTTACTTAATAATAATACTAAATTCACTTAATAGTAATTAATTTATTTAAGAGTGCATTATAAATAAAAAATTATAATTAAAACTTATTTAACTTTAAAAGAATCGACTTTTGTATTTTCATTACCTGTAAATTTGGATATTACAACATCAATAAAGATAACATTATAATGGATAGAAATAGGTGATTTTGTCTTATAGATTTGAAGGAAGAAAGTGGGTCATGGGTGGGAGATAGATATAAGAGAATTGGAGTAAGAAGGAAAATTTCAGGCCAAGGATAACATTGCTTCAAGTTCTTTAGAAAGATAAAATCAGGAATCAAAACCACTTGCAGCTTTTAACAATATTAAATGGAATCAAATGATTTTTAAAGTCAACTCAAATAGTTGGGATAAGGCTATCATACACTCACGTCAACTCTAATAATTTTTAAAGTCAACTCTAATAATTTTTATGGTGACATAATTGCCATTGTTGTTTCTGTTCACATTTATTCTGATTTGCTTACTTTTGAACTTCAAAGACACTGGATCTTTTTGCTCAATTATGCTGCGAAAGAAGGTATCCATACCTTAGGCTTGATGGCACAACATCTATTGGAAAAAGACAAAAGCTGGTTAATCGTTTCAATGATCCAACAAAGGTTCTTTTTAGAACATTTTTCTTGTTCAACTGTTATTATTTTGCACAAGATTTTTTAACCAAAGAGGGGAAATATAATATTGCAGAATGAGTTTGTGTTTCTTTTGAGTAGCAAGGCTGGTGGTTGTGGACTTAATTTGATTGGAGGAAATCGCTTGGTACTCTTTGATCCTGATTGGAACCCTGCCAATGATAAGCAGGTAATTATATATCTTAGCTTGATTAAATCTCTAACAACCTCAAGTAGTTGGGATACGGTGAATGATGACTGTGAGTATTTGTATATGTTTATGCTGGTAGTCTTCTTTTTTTTAATTACTGTTATAGATTTCTGACTGTTCTGTTATTGTTTTATGCCAAAAGGCTGCAGCTAGAGTTTGGAGGGATGGCCAGAAAAAGAGAGTATACATATATAGGTTTTTGAGCACAGGGAGCATTGAAGAGAAGGTTTATGGGGAAAATAACTCAATAATGCTTTTTGTTATGTACTTGGTTATTTGGTCTTAGGATGCAACCAACTTTTTTGTTTCCTCCGCTGTGTATTTTATTCTGTGATAACGCTTTTTAGGTGTACCAGCGGCAGATGGCAAAGGAAGGGCTTCAAAAAGTTATTCAGCAGGATCTAGGTGAAAGTGAGATGTTGCATGTATGAGAATTTTAGTATAACTTCCAATGCTTTTGTTGACAATGCAAAATACATAAAAAATTTTACTGCAGGGCAATTTTCTTTCAGCTGAAGATTTGCGGGACCTCTTCAGGCTTCATGAAGATGCCAAGTAATCCCTACTTAATTTTAAAATTGATCGTCTCATGTTTATAACTTCTATTTTCATGTATTTTTCTGTTTTAGTTTTTGATAGAAATTTTAATCCGTGGCATTTGCTTACTGTTGATGAAGTACCACCTAAAAAATTTTCCACTATTTATTAATTCATAATAATAAGTTGCATTAAGATTGTTTATTTTTAATATTAATTTGAGTTCTAATCTCAACACATATCCATTTGTTCATATTTGCCGTTATTTTGATAAGTTTCATACCTTTTTATTGTCTTTTTTTTTTTTCAATTTCTTTTGTATTCAACCTTAAGAATTAAAATTCTTATCATCTAGTCTCCCTTTTTTAGTGCTTTTGTCAATGCCTTGTTAAAATCAAATTCCGATATACATTATTTAAAAGCATATATAAATATGTTTGTTGTTACCATATTAAAGCCTTCATGGGGATTTAATCATATTTTCCTGTTTTATTTTCTAAATTTATTGACATAAAAAGTTGTCCCGCTTGGTGGGTGTGGGATTTCTAAATTCCTCCTTGATTCTTTGGAATATTTGAGTTATTATGGGTTATTTTTTTAGAAGAAGATTGAATTATTAGGTGGGGCACTACTCAATGATTTTGACTTCTAAGAAGGGCTTCATCATTTGGTTCAATATTTCTCATAGGTGCAAGTTTCTTTGTTAATTATCAGCTTGATTGTGAGAGAGAAATATTGATTAAGGCTAGTTTATACGTTATATGTTATTTTGATTTTGTTATGTTTTTTATTTTGGACTTTAAGATGAATGGGCATAGAATAAAAAATAACGTTGTTTTACGATTAGATGGGATGTTTAAAGAATATTAATGAAAATGTTTTTAGAGTTAGATTCTAGATCTTAAAATTTTGGCTGTGTATGAGGAAGCTAATGTTATGTAGAAAAAAATAGATAGTGATATTAAGAATGTTGCAAAAGATGTGCTTGGAGTATCAAAGAGAAAAAACTTTTAATAGTAAAAATAGTTTGTGTTGGAATTAAAATGTGCAAGAAAAAATAAAAAAATAAGAAGATTTGTTATATAAATTGGTTTAGATGTAAAAATTCTGATAATTGGGTAAGATATAAATATGTCCTTAAGGAGTCTAAGAAAGTAATATGTGAGGCAAATATTTTAGCTTTTAATGATTTATATAATAGATTAGGAGAAAAGGACCAAAATGATTCCTCAACTCTTTACGAGGGATCAAAATGGTCCCCAACTCTTTTGGTCACTCAATTTTTTAAAATGAGATATTTTTAGTCCTAACATTTAATGTTGGAGTTAATGATGTTAAATGTAAGTATTATGGTCATTAGGGAGTTTTAACGAGCTAAGTTCCGGGGTAAATTTTGAAAGACAGATGGGTTTGTAGATAAGATACTACCCAGAGATTTCGCCCTCATTTTGCGAGGACTTTATGATCCGAGTTCTGGTTTCCTATAGGCAAGCCCCTATAGTTAATTACCCCTCCCGATCACGAGAGAGAACTTTCGATTAAGGCTAGTCGTCAATCAGATACGTATAAAATACATGTTACCTGGCATATAGTAGCATCAATGGGTTTGAATATAAAAATTCAGAAAGTTGAAGGATTTGATATTTAAAGTAAAAATTTTCACCATCTTGCACACTTAAAGCGGATGGTGGGGGAATGGATGATGGGCCCGATCAAGATCCCATGGTTCCGTCGTCCCGGGTCGTGGTCGTCCCTGGTCTACTTAGTCAGAGGAGGTAATCGACACAACTTGACAGAAGGATCCTTGTCGGCAACCATGGGTTGCTTCGTCCAAGGGGACCTTGTAGACTTGGGATGAATGTCTATCTAAGGTGACAAATTTGAATCCACCTTAGCTAACAGAGGGCTTTGTGCGCTATCGATTATATCCTATTAATCCATATCTCAAGAAATTGATGCCGCTAAGGAACGTATTGGCTCTGACCATAACCGGTATTTCGTGGTGTCATTTGGCGGCAAAATCACTCTGTTCAGAGGGCTCCGGATCATAACCGTTTATCTTGCGGTGTCATTTGGCGGCAAAACCGTCGGTTAGAGGACACATACTTATTAGCATGAGATTATTTTGAGAATGGATCATAGTGATATTTTCGACTAGGCATTTGGCTCTTTGTGAGCTGAAGTAAATTTTAATTTGGGTGAATGGATTTTTGCTTTAGTATTTCGTGATTGGATTTTCAATTTTAAACATCTTGAAATTAGAATGACATTGGAATTTTGGATTGGCATTTTGAAATATTTAAAATGGACCCCTCCGGTTGAGATTTTCTATTTAACACGGCCATCATCGGGGTGTTCGGTGTCATTAAAATGAACCATGTCAACTCGACCAAGCTATTGATTGAGGATCGGGTTTCTCGTAGGTTTTATACCTTTGTTCGTGAATTTTCTTTATTATAGGTCTTGAAGGCCTAATATGAATGTATTAAATAAATATGCCGGTCGCCACAACCGTATATTTATTTGATGGTTCGAACCCTGTCGACTCCTATTGATCTGTATAGAAGGATCATATTCGAATTTGAATTCACTTATTGACCCGCGCAGCATCCTTAGACGTCACATGTGTTCCCACAACATGCTCGTCGGGGCCCATGCGGGTGTTTGAAGGTCTTTTATAATTATTTATTGAACCTTGTCGACTCCTATCTACCTGCTTAGGAGGATCATGTTCAAATTTATTGACCCGCGCAGCATCCCTAAATGTCACGTGTGTACCAATAACACGCTCGCCGGGGCTCATGCAGGTTTTGATTGTATACTCCTTTTTAGTGTACCTATGTGTATACAAGCTACAATGCATACCGGGGGGGGGGGGGTTTGAGATTTTTAACTTTGATCAATTGAGCGGGCAACCATCACTTGAATGCAACGCTCTACTTGGAAGTTCATACACGCCTTCTGTCCGCTTGTATGCATATTGCGGATCCGATGGTGTTGCGTAGCAGCTTCTAAATAGAGTTGTTCGTTGCTTTATACAGGTAGAATCGATAGGGCACAAAGCAAACTTCTTTGGTTAGACTTCTTTGAATTCAAATTTATAACATATGAATGATTTAGATTTTAGACTTCTTTGGTTAGCATTTTGTATTCAATTTGAGAGGACAATTCCTTAACATTACATTAAAGTTTTGATATCATTTTCATGTCAAGTTCTTTTTAATTGTCTCAAGTCACAATATTGAGTCATTGTTCTTTTGCATTTGTTCTAGTTCAAAATGTTGGAGCATTGCTTCAATATTACTTCAATTATTCAAATTTGATTTAAATTGTTACAAATTCAATTAGGCTCAAGTTCATGTCATGTTCCGATCAAGTTCGAGTCCAAATGAAGTCCTCCATATGTTCAAATAAAGTTCAGGCTCAACATGAGCCTCTTCCGTTCGTCGAGTCCTCTATTGTCCTTTGAATTCAAATCATGTTGAATTCAAATTCAAGTCCATCTTGAGTTTGAGCTCACTTAAGTTATTCAATCAAGTTCAAGTTGAGTTCACAATTGATTTAAGTCTCAAATTATGGTTTATGAGTTCATATTCATTTAAATTTGAATTTATTTAAATCAATCACATCAAATCCACAAGTTCCAAATTTCCCTTTGAGTTCAATCAAGTCCAAGTCCAAGCTCACTTGAGTTCAAGTTCATTTTTTTTGTTCAAGTCCTCAATATTTTCAAATAAAATTTCGGCAGCCTCCTAGAGTCTCCCCTGTTTAGGGAAAAAATTAAGAGGCAACCTTCCTCTCAGCGCTACGTGAGCGCTTCAGGTAGGTGTCAAAATGACACTGCGGTTGCAAATTTTTTACGTGAGCATTTAAGGGGTTGGAGCACAAGTTAAAAAAACACAGTTTTC
>NW_021319048.1:1057341-1097983 GCF_001605985.2 Dendrobium catenatum
TCTCTCTTTCTCTCTTTCTCTCTAGGCTTGTGGTCGGCACAGGCAGAGGTGGAGTTCAGAGGAGAGGTATCAGGTGAGCAACGATAGAGCAGCGAATGGGGAGCTCGATCGCATGGGAGGAGTCGGTCTAAAGCCTCAGTTTGCTTGGGTATTTAAAGACATACATGGGCGCTTGATCGAGGCAGATCGCAGGATACCCGGGCTATTTCGGCGCCGCTTGCAGAGCTATCGCGGGATTTCATGCTGGATTTGTGGATCTAGGTACGTGTGCTAGAGATTTTTTTTGTTCATGTGTACAGAAGTCAACAATTTAATTAAAAATGATCAAATTACCCTTTCATTTAATATCATTAACTCCAACATTGAATGTTAGGACAAAAAAATCTCATTTTAAAGAGTTGAGGGACTAAATTGGTCTCTCAAAAGAGTTGGAGATTATTTTGGACCTTCACAAAGAGTTGAGGACTTGAGGGACCAATTTTGTTCTTTTCTCAATAGATTAAATACTAAGGAGGATGAAAGATATATGTATAAGTTAACCAAAGAAAGAGATAGTATTAGTAAGTATTTAGTTACAATAAAGTGCATTAAGGGTGAAGATAAAAAAGTGCTTTTATTAGAAGAGGATACTCAACAAATGTGGATAAGATATTTTGCTGAACGTTTCAATGAATATTATGAGAATGTGATTGACTTTAGTGATCTTAGGACCCTAAATGAAAATAAAGATTTTTGTTTTTATAGATGTATTAATAAAATTGAAGTTAGAGAGGCTTTAAAGAAAATGAAGTGTGGAAAAGCTGTTGTAACGGATGACATCCCAATAGTGATGTGGAAATATTTAGGGGATGAAGGAATCTCTTGGTTTACTAAACTTTTTAATATTATTTTGAAGACTAAAAATATGTCATATAAGTGGAGAATGAGTGTTTTGATTCCTATTTTTAAAAATAAATGTGATGCACAAGATTGTGCGAATTATAGAGGAATTAAGTTAATGTGCCATACTTTTAAATTATGGAAAGAGAGTTATGGAGCTTAGGTTGCAACGTGATACTAATGTTTCACAAATTAAATTTGTATTTATGTCGGGTAGGTCAACTATGGAAGCTATACTTTTATTGAGATGTTTGATGGAGAAGTATAGAGAGAATAAGAAGGATCTACATATGATATTTATTAATTTAAAGAAATCATATGATAAAGTTCCAAGACAAGTGCTATGGGGAGTTTTAAGAAAGGAAGGGGTTAATAATGCTTGTATTCAAGTCAAATATACAACCATTTCCATTTCTTTTTTCATTTTCATTTAATGTTCACGAGTACAGCTTCCTGGGCCAGTACCATACAGGGATAAACTCCTGTAATTTTGCATGCATATCCTTTTCCCTTTATCATTTGTTTATTTATATTTTTTATTTATAATATAGGTCATATTATTCTTTCATCGTTTTTTACTTATTTTCTTATATATGTAAGTATTGTATATCTATTTCTTTTACATATGCATTTATATCCTTAAATCATGTATTTGATACATTTTTCTTCTACATATTCATTTAAAGTCAAAAATTCATCATCACATATTCATTTGAATCTTCTCACCTAATAATATCAAAAGATAAGTAAACATTACTTTTAAAATTTAAATAGAAGTTTAACAATAAAATAAAAAATGCCTATACACAATGGTAATCACCCATAATTATCATAAATATTCATTTTTGAAAGAAAATGAAAATACAAATATAAAATTTATACACAATTATAACTACCCACTTTGATTCTAAACCTTGATCCGTGAAATAACTTTAGGCAATAGAACCTAAAGACATACAAATATCAAATGATTATTATTATTTTTAACTTTTCATAAACATTCCTCTAATTAATTCTTACCTTAAAATAAATCACTTACTTTTCCTTAAGAAGGAAATTCCAAAGCCCAAAATTCTTCTTCTTCCTCTTCCAATTTCTTTCTCTTTCTCTCTCAGTTTCTTTCTTCTACCTTCTTTTAAGATGATAAATCATTTCATAAAATTAAATCTCAAAAGATGTAGAAAAAATGCATAAAATGTGAAAACCTACCTTCTTCTCCTCTCTCTCTCTCTCTCTCTCGTTCGGTTTCTGTCGCTATCTGTTCGTTTGCATCCAAAGGAATGAGAGAAACGAGCAAATAACGAATGAGTATTTATTTTCCCCCCACGTACGCAATCCTTCACTTTAAATACTGAACCGAGCCTTGTTGAAATCGCGGAGCACGCTCCGCCCAATCGCGCTTCCTGTCCTTCTGCTCACTCTGTTGAATCGGGGTTTTAATAGAAGCTCAACTGAACCGGCCAACTAGACCGGTCTTTACAAGGGAAGTAATATTTATGAAGATATAATGCATAACGTCAAGCTCAACAAACTACAAAATAACGGCCGAAACATACAAAAAAAACTATAAAATAGGAATTACATTTGATTTGAGGTTGCTTTGTTTTCTAGACTTGGGAGGTGAAAAGGCAAGAAGTTCAAAAGAGTACAACAACAACAACAACATCAAACCTTTATCCCACTACGTGGGGTCGGCAAACAAGCAGCAGGGGGAGAATAGGCGTGTTGATGCTTTGTCTTATAGAATTGGGAGGTGAAAAGGGGTGTTGATTTAAAATTAATATTGAATATTAGATTAATTATAAAATGGAAGGTTAAGATTTAGAAATAAATGAAATTAAAATCTTTGGCATTTCTATTGGCTCTTACTTAAATGTAATTAATGTAAATAAAATAACAATTAAAATCTTAAAAAATCTTAATAATCAAAATGGAAGGCTAGGATTTTACTTGAGTAATTAAAATAGAAAGTTATGATTTTATTTGAGTGGAAACTCAATTCAAATCCCTTTTATAATAGTAGTATTGATTTATAAGAGGATGTTGGTTTTAGCATAGCAGTAAATGTGGCTAGCATGAGTTTAAACCATGGGTCTCTAATTGATCACATGAACTTCATGACATCCCCTTATATTAGCTTTATGTTGGTCATACTATTGAAGCTCATGCCTCCTTCATAGCACTTCTTCTGCAATTGCTTAAGCCACAACTTAATTATTGTAGAGCATGTCTTTGCTGCACATTTTGGATGATTCTATAGATGTGTTTTCAAGGGTTATGCGAACCTCAATTATGGATGGATGGTGGAGCTCAAGTGACTTCATCAATAGATTCTTGGGAGTAGCAAGATCAACAACTATGATGGATGTGTTTTTCAGGACCTATGAGAATAAATCTGTGGTAAAAGGTTTTTAATCACATACTAAATGGAACAATTTGTATTGCACCTCGATATTTTTGCTCATGGATTAAAAGTTTTTGATTCCAAATATGAAGCTTGAAGAAAATTTGTAGAATTGTACCTCGATATTTAGTTATGTATTTTGACTTCATTTAGGGGCTGTTTGTGTAACACCCCACAATAGAACTACACTTTATTGCAGTGCAACAATAATAATCATAACATTTCCATCATTTATCTCTGAACTCTTTTGAATTCATTTCAGATCTAAATAAAAGATCATATAATATCGTTCGGAATAATAAAGGAAGCATCTAATAATTCCCCAAATTTCATCACATCAAAGACTTTGTACAGAGCCACTAAGGAAATCCAAAACAATTCAAAATAAATCAACATTAAAACTTCTTTACTAACCTTAAGAGTAGATTTCAACTTTTAAATAAACAAAAAAAAACTTAAATACTTGCGTATCAAACTTCTTCCACTTTTCCTTTCCCTTTTCCTGTAAAAACAACCAGTAAAAGATAACTGGTAAGCTATGAGGCTCCGTAAGTTATGCAATTGAAAATAGTATTAAACTCGCATGTTAAAATTTTAAAACAATAAACATGAATGAAATTTAAACTATTAGAGATACTACAAATATTTCATTTGGCATTACCTTTAACTATTATCTTAGATCCATAATGAATATCAATTTTCTCATTAAAATATTTGGCTATTCTTTCATAAATAAATTCAATGGAGCCCAGGAAAACCTGGCATTATCGCCATTGAATTTCATAGAGGTCCCTTTTGCCTCTTTAGGGGTCCCTTTTGCCCCACCTGCTATGCAGGTATCATTTCTTTTGGGGTCAAAAATCAGCGGCTCCCTCTATTCCGTGATATCTGCATTTCATTTTTCTCTCCCATTTTATTCTCATGCCGTAACAACACTTATCCAAAGTAGATAAGGTTAGGAGAGTGGGCCCCAAGCTATAACTGCTATTTACCCAAACTATGCATCTATTCATAATAAAAAAAAAATTTACTTATTTAACTGAAATTACATAATCCATTTATTTTCTATTATTAATGTAACAAATATTTAACATTAAACTTACCTATTTAATATTAATCTATTTAACAAATAGTTAATCAATAAATTTGAATTATAAGTAGCATTTAGCAACTCACTTGGTTATCTGGTTGAGTCTTACAGTTTGGTTGCCTGCAAAGTAAACGCAGTGTAAATTAAATGCAGTGTAAAGTAAATGTAGTGCATTCCAAATATTTTGAGGCTGTTTGGTTGTCTGTAAAGTAAGCACAGGAGAACTGTTTCCCTTGTTTGATTAGATATATCCAGAGTAAAGTAAGATCAGTGCATTTGTAATATTTTTTTTGTCATTATAACTAATATATTTATAAAAGCAGTGATAAATTTTTTTTGAAATTATATGATATAATATTTGTGATTGAGAGAAATTTAATTTTAATTTTAGGGATTAGAATTAAAAAAAAAGAAGGAACCATATTTTTTACATCCTTTTTTCAAGGAGGTGAGAGATTTACCTTTTATATATAATTGGATCAGTAAACTGTCATAACCAGTTCGTTCTGTGCCCGTAAGATTCCTAAACAGAGCTAAGTATCTCTGCTTCGTATTTTCCTAATAAGAAAAGCATACAAGATGGATTGGGTGAGAGGCTCCGCTATCGGACGAGGAAGCTCCAGTGCCGTCCACCTGGCCTTTCACCGCCGGAGTTACCCGGCTCCGACCATACATGCCGTCAAATCTGCCCCACTCTCCTCTGCCTCCCTTCTTCAGCGCGAAGAGGCCATACTCACCGAACTACATGGCTGCCCGCAAATCATCTCCTGCTTCGGTCACGACATCACTACAGATACTGCTGGTGGCGGAATCAATCGCCTCTACAACATATTCCTCGAATACGCCGCAAGCGGCTCCATCTCCGACGGCCGACGCCATTCGCCGTGCCGGCGGTGTTCTGTATACGCTCGTTTTGTATAACTAGGAGTGTCACTGCCATTGTGACCTCATTCTTAGTCATCGGTCCCATCTTCTCCAATTTCTTCTTCGCTAGCTTTGGCTGGGAGTGGGGCGGCGGTTGAGGCAACCGAAGCCCGCACAATTGAGATCCAGGGAGAGACCCCATATTTTCGAACATGATAAGAGATTCCGTAAGAGAGGGCGCGGGATCTGGTGGGAAGAGGTCTGAGGGAAATGGATGCGGAGGATTTGCAGAACCAGGCGAAGCGACGATGCGGGAACGTCAGCACGATCTCAAGAATGGAGAAGAGAGCAAGGAAGAACAGAGAAGAAGGGAGAATATATGTCAGCTTCGGCGAAATCATCCCCCAACAGCCGAAAAGAATTTCTAACCCGCTCAATTTGAGCGGGTTTCGAAGTCGCGCGAATTGCCTCCCCTAATACCCCGCTATTGCTTCGGAGGTATTCCTTTCATTCCGCTCAAAATTAACCAAACAACCGAAATTAGTAAATACCTGTAATTGTTTTACTTTACCCTCCTAATTCAGACAACCAAACAACCCCTTAATCCATCTTTTGATCTATACTATCTTTGTTACTCTTTGATTTCTTCTTGAATTTTTGTCAGTTTGGATGAGCACTTGATGATTATCAACACAATATTAGATCAAGCGGCAACTTCAAGAATCAATGATGAAGACAATCTCATATGATCATGTTTTTATGCTTGTCGGATTAGAATTTCTTCACTCATTTGATGTCTTAATTCTTCATTTTCTTTTATTTGTACATTTATTTGACTTAGATTTACTTCTGCAAATGTTTTCCTGTTACATCGTCAGTTTCTATCATATTCTGCAAATGTTTTCCTGTTACATCGTCAGTTTCTATCATATTAACCATCTTATCCTATCTATGTTTTATTCTATTTTAAATTTCTATAGGTCTGAGATTCATGAAAACATGAACTGTGCTCGTTGCAACACTAATGCTCAAGAAGTGGAAGACAACAACGGTTACTCGGATGTTAGGAGTAAAGATTCAAGTGGAAGCTGTCAAGTAAATCAATCGGCTGATGACATTGGTGGATTTGCCGAACTTGCTGGATGCTTGCACAAGTTAAAAAAATCGGAAAGACAGGTTCAATTTTGTAAATACACTTTTTTTTTTAAGGTTGAACTAAGAGTCATTATTTGTCTTCCATTTACTTTGTCTGAATCTCAATTCAGATTGGGTGCCCACTTGAGGAAGACTTAAATAACTGGGGTCATCACTCCATCCCTGAAACTCTGCCAGATGCGATACTGCATGCCGCGGCTGGTGATGAGGTGTGTTAAATTCTTATATTTTATCTTTTCTTGTTTTTGCCTTAGGAAATGATCATGTGAAAACATATGAAAGTCAGGCTTTCGCAGTTTCGCTAAATTACTTTATTAGCACTCCCGTGGCAGAGTAAAAGGACTTCTTTAATCTAGACAAATTAAAATAAAAAACGGCCATAATTAGGAATGGGAATTACAGCAAGCAACAGATAAAAATCCTAATTTAATTCCTTGAAAATTCAACTTTTAATGCCATGCTTTCCACAAGGGCTTTAGGCTTCATTTGATACAGCTTTCTTACTTCTTAAAGCAGTTTTTCAGTACAAAAATTTAAATTTTTATGCTAGCAATATGCTTTAAGAAGCAGTAAGAAAGCCGTCCTAAACAAAACTTTAATCTCCACATTTGCCACACTTGTAGATATTTTTAATTCCCAACTTCTTGAGTAGGTTTAAAACCTTGATGTAGGATGCCCTCTGTCAGCATATCAATGGCTTCCAAATATGAGCACAGGTTATACAAATTGTCACTTGTTCAAACTTTTCCTTTAAAATGTACATACTCAATTCGACATTTTTTGTTTGATCATCATGGGCATGATTCTGTGTGATACTGATTGTAACTTTTAGGTTGCAGAACAATTTTGTTGGACAAATTTTTTATACTTCTAGTTTTCTATTAACCTTTTCAGCCAAATTTCTAGAGCAAGTACTCTCAAGTCAATATTTACACGAACAAAGGATTATTTCTTACATTCCCCGTTAGTACAATAGCTTAATGTTGACCGGTTGCCATGAATATATCTCGTCTAATCTACATCTGTAAAAGCATTAATTCTCCTTCTTTCTTTTTTCCCCCAAAACATTCATTTTCTCTGTTAATTTAAGTATCTAAATATAGTGTAGGCAACATTTTGATGATGTTTAGATGGTGAATGCATACTGACTTACAATATTGATTGTAAATGCAGTTTTTAGCTTTTTTGTGAGATAAATATGTTAGTCTCCCAAACAATCTATGCGACCTCCCGTTGTTTATGGGAATTCCATCATCTATTTCTCTTATACTTCTGGTCTACGTCAGTAGGTGTTTTGGTTGGCGTGCATACATACATACCTATTTCATTCAACAACTTCAATGTGTATTTCCGTTGGGAGACTAGCCTAACTTTCTTGCTTTTGTCTACTTGCATTCCTAGGGAAAATCTAGTTGTCTCATACAAATTCAATGTGTATTTTCAGTGTGAGACTATCATATATAGCATTAGATCCCGAGACAAAAAGTTTTTGATGTTTTGCTTTCAGATAGTTGGGATAAGTCTAATTATGACTATGATTTTTAGTATTTAGAATTGGGGTTGGCGTAGGTCTTTGAACTATATTTTACTATTTTAATGTTATGCAACGAATAGATGAATGTATGTAACGGGGATAACATTGTTGCAAGTCTATTTAACTGAAACAGTGAAACCTTAAATTGCCTTAGAGCATTTACCCTATTATTGTTACTATTATTTTATCATGATAATGATTTTTGCCTTTTCGTATGCTTTCACTAACTTTTCTTAGTGATTTACGAGTCCTGAAGGAATTTTTTTTTTCTGAAAAATGAACCAAATTTCTAGATTTGCATATGGAGTTAAAAACCTCTTTTCGGAGATGACAATTGGATCGCATGGAATTCTGTTGTTCTATGGAAAATAAAACCGTTATTGCTATTAGGTCACAAGGCTTAACTTGATACCCGGTCTACTAAGGCTCATTAATGTTCATAATCAAATTAGCACCCAATTTAGGGAGCTTGACATCTAATTGCCCTTGAAGATTCACCTGTTTATTTATTCGTGTTAATGAATTTACTTGTTTTTTGTTTGATAAGTAGTTTGGTAAAAAATTAATAGAAGACTGTTTTGTGTTTGTTTAATTTACTTTATTTAATTTTTTTAACATCACACTTAATGTCCTTCCTCTGTATTCTTAGTGGACAATATTAACAAAACTATGAATATGAAGGAAAATCATAATGATCATCATTAAATGATATATTGACTTTATTCTTATTTTAATGCTTTTGAATTAAAAATAAAAATAAAAAAATGCTTATCAATTGAATTTTTCAACGTCTTGTGACATACACGTGTTAGGTAACGAGATTACAAGTATATAATATTTGCAACTTATATTTATTAGGCTTGATTAAATTACCACTACCACTTGAGCTGGATTAAAATTAAATACATAAGATTGAACAAGATTTTAAAACTGAAGCTCTGTTGGGGTTTGACAAATTTGAGTTGAGCAGTAGTTGGCTTGGCTTTGTTTATGGAGAAATTATTCTGTGTGGATGCCGAACACAGTTCACCGTTCGGAGACCAACAAGAATACGTCACGTCATCAATACCAAGCCAGATACTGAACAGTACCGAGCCGCAGTACTGAGCAACACCGAGCTGGGTACCAAGCAGAGGGCGACTTGCACATTCTAGTTGATCTCTGGACGGCGTTCAACATTCGCACGGAATAATTTTCGCTTTTTTATGATCCTCTTTCTTCATTTCATCTATTCTTTACATTTTCTTTTTCAGTAAGGTAATAGAATTTCTTTTGCATGCTGACCATGTATTCACAGGTTACGTTTGTATTTACAAACCAAGTGGATGGTAAACTTGTTCCTGTAGAATCGACAGTGAAAACAGCAGCCAATCAAGCTAATGATCAGGTGCCAATTAAAGCAAAGCATACCGAATTCAATGAAAAAGCTGGCAGAAATAGTCCTCGAGCATCGGCTGTACGTACTATTGTCAAAGGATCTTCTAAATTTCTTAGAACATCAGTAAACTCTTTGCAGTCTGATAGAGTGCAAGCAACGTCCTCTCACTTTTTATGCAGAAAGAGTTCTGTTTCAAACTCATCACATGATTTTATTTAAATGCTTTGGCCATATATTTTTATCTTCATGAGTATTTACGCAGCATCAAAATGATTTTAGTTTCGTTTGAAACAGTTTTTTTAGTGCAATTTTTTTTAAAAATTATTTTTAAAAGAACTTTTTGGTTAAAAAATTATTTTGATAGACAATAAAATTGTCCTAAACAAAATATTACTCATCTAACCGAACCCTTTTGATGCTGCAAGAATATTTCCAAGGTTAAAGTGATCCAGCGGATGCTGCGTAATAAAGGGCAAAGTGGTGTGGCGTAGTGCTACACCGGTTTCGACTTCAGGTACTTAATCTAACAATTGATTTGAATCCGAGGGACAAGGAAACCAAATTTATGTCGAGCATTTTCTTTTCGAAATATCCTCGGAGGTTTGGGAAATGCTTTTACAAGTGCAATTTTTTTTTATTGGGATTTGTACATATATAACACTTCAAATTATTATAAATATATATTCAACACTCAAGTTTTTTTTATTTACTGATTTGCCACCTAAAATCCCATTTTCATCTATTCTAAGACTTCGTTACAACCCAGTCAAAAATCCACATAAGTCCGATACTGCCTTCCCTGGCCTCTCTTCTTCTTAGGTCGGCAAGGTTTGCTCTTCGTGTCCTCAATTATGTGAGCGACTGTTCGCATGAAACGAAAGATGGTGTACGGCTGATAGGAATTTTTGATGGGTTTGTAATGGAGTGTTAGAATAGATGAAAATGCGGAGTTTAGGTGCTATATCAATAAATACAAAATTTTGAGTGTTGAATATGTATTTACAATAGTTTGAAGTGTTATGTATGTAAAAATCTCTTTTTTATTTTTTTCTTAGAATCTTAGTGAATTTAATAAAATACCCACATATTTATTTATTCATATAGGAAATGATCTCTTTGGAAATATAGATTTTAAACACGTCTTTCCATTTTATAGCTTCTATGTCTTTCCAGCATCTTTTATTGTTTTTTTTTTTGGGATTTTTACATACATAACACTTAAAACTATGCTATTTACTCATTTAACACCTAAAGTTTTCTATTTACACACATACAACTTAAAACTATTTCTCATTTCTAAAAAACCACTCCGTCCCTCTCTCGCCGTGAAATCCCGCTGGACTGAACTTCTCTCTCCCGGATGTAACTTACAGCGTAAAGAATGGTAAAAACTTCAGTCCCGGAGTGAAAAGCCCAAGCCTGAGCTTTGCGCTCGACGAAGGCGGCTATGATCAAAAACTGGATGACGCCGAAAAAACAAGTGTACGAAGTGACGAAAAGCCTCGCCGGATATTTCTTAAGAACCGTCAGATAGATGCACCCAAGTGTCCAGCTTTTGCCAGCCTTCGCATCTCCTAACCAAGTTTCCGCCACCGCCACCGGCTACGCAGGCTAGTGTGTCGATCACCTTCGCGATGACGTCGCGCCGGTCCAATCTCACTTTATCTATTCTGATATGATTCACAAATAGCACACCGTTAATTTTAACAGTATAATTCAACAAGATCATTCGAGGAGGGTCAATATAAGATGGTTGATTGAAAGAATATTTATCAGACTTTTAAAAATATCCTTGCGGGGCAAGCCGGGTTGAATTCTATATTCAAAGGTCTCTGCGACGAAGGTGTTAGAGACAGGGCACCTTACTAAGTAAGAATAGGTCTGTTGGTGCAAGCCGACAGTAAGAATCTGGAAGAATTCATCCGCAATGCCTTTACGAAGGTGTTAGAGAAAGGGCATGATCATGTCGATAGCATGATCGTGGAGGTGGACGAGGATCCCATCGATATCTTGATCGAGTTGGCGAAAGACACGGAGGCACTTGCGGCGATGGAGAGAGAGAAGTTTAGTCCGGTTCTGCGACAATGGTGTCCGGCGGCCACCGGAATAGCGTTGGTAACGTTGCATAATTGCTTCGGACAGGCCGTCGTCTGCGGTGGAGGCCCGATCGCCGGAACTCCGGCGTGGAGGGCCTTGCGAAGTTCAGTCCAGCGGGATTTCACGGAGATTGGGACGGAGTAATTACGGAGTGGTATTTTAGAAATGAGAAATAGTTTTAAGTGGCATGTGTGTAAATAGAAAACTTTAGGTGTTAAATGAGTAAATAACATAGTTTTAAGTGTTATGTATGTAAAAATCCCTTTTTTTTTTGTGCTGCTAATTTACTTTTATAATAGCTTTTGACTGCATTACTCTTTTTTCTTCAAAAGTACAAATTTAAAAATTATTTGCCTCTATCTGCATTTCACTGAGATGTTCTATTAAGAAAAGAATGATGATTTGTCACCCAGTTAAGAGTTATCTTATTTAATTTTGTTGTGAACTGTACTCAGAAGTGCCTTAAAAATTTATATATCTACAAACTTTTTTAAATTATTAATTTGTGCAGGGATTTTTAATCCACGTTCGCATTTCTTACATATAAATAATGTTGAGTAAAATGCTTTACATTTCATCGATATTATTATTTAAACAATTGTAACCTATATAATATTGTTATTTATTTTATATAGCTTTAGATATCACTAAACTTTTAATTAATTATTATGAAAATATATGCAAACTATATTACTTTTCGATAAATTAAAAGAAGTGATTTTTTTTTCTTTTTTCCTTTAATCTCATTTATTTTCCATAATAAGAAAAGACCATCATCGGAGCTATAGAGTATTAAATTATTAAATTAGTTGTCTGAGTCTGATCTGACAGATCAAAAGATATTGAAAAATAATATTAATTTACATGACTCTGCTCGTTTTTCAGCAGTCAATAACACCAAACTAATATTTATTGTCACGACTTACGAGAAGTGCTAAGGTGGCCATTATATTCTTCCAACAGAATTTTAGAAGTATTTAGCTTACAAAGATATTTATTATCATCTATAAGTTGCCCTTGAAGGCTATTTTCAATGAATTAATGTGAATGATATTTTTGATATTGTTAAAAAGGAATGGTATACAAATAAAGTTAGAATCTTAAATATTACGTATATAAATAAGTAAATATTTAAGTATGTCTTAGTATAATTTATTAAAAGAAAAGGTTTTTACTAGGGGGTTTTGTCGATTGCAAAAGGAGTCTAAAGTATTTTAAATGGAGGGGTTATGAAAATATTGATGTTTGGTTTGAAACTCGTCATTAGGGCTGTCAAAAAAAGGTCTCGGGTCGGGTACGAGTCAAAGTCGGAATTGACTCGACATTAGTTGATTTGACCCGAACTCGATGGTTTTTGCAAATGGGGCAAATATTTCAACCCAGATTTGACCCGTGTGGGTTATCTGGTTGACTCGACCTGACCTGACTCGTTTTTATGTTCTCATTCAGGCACTGAGTAGCACCGGTAGCGTAGCATCGTTAGCGGGACTTGATGAGATGCGGGTAGACTCTGCCAACGTGAGAAATTGACTTGGTCAGCGCATTTTTTCTCGGTCATTTCGAGTCATTCTCGGATTTCTGGGTCAACTCGAACTTGATTTGATTTTTGAAACTGGTCGGTTTGTTAAACCAGAATCTGACCCATTTCACAAATGGGTTGATCATAACCCGAAATTTTTAGGTTGGGTTCAAGTCGGATTTTCGGGTTGTGTCGTCATCTATTTCATTTTTGATGTATTTAGAACTTTATGATTTAGATGAGTTTCAAATACATTGGAAGATATATTGAGGCTATAAAAAAAAAGTTTGTTGTTAAAAAAAAAAAAAAACTTGTATTTTGCTTGTTACAAAGCTCAAGTTCTATTCATTCAGTCATTCGTTAAGTAAACAAGATGAACCCGAACAAATTTTTTTTAGCTCAATTTGTAAACGAGGCGAGCATGAACAACGTTATCTTCAATTGTATTTGACTCTAATTAAGCTCAAAAAATAAAAAAAAATTAATAAATAATATATAATTTATTGTGGATTTTAATTTTATTTTATATCCATATACCTCGATTGAAGACTTTCATAGAAAAAAAAAAGAGAGTTTATTTTAAAATAAAGTATTTCATTTTTTTTTATATAAAGTAATCAGGCCAGGTCGCTTATTTATTGGGCAGCATGCATCTTTGTGCATTGAGCCATAGACCATTATAAAAAAAGGATTTTGACCTTTTTCGTAAATATAAATATGATAATTCACTTGCATGCGTGCCCACGTCGTTCGTTTTTTTAAACTGGGCAAACTGCTAACTATTCAGGCTTTGTTTGGTACTGTCTTTTTTACTGCTTCTTAAAGTAATTTTTTAGTATAAAATTTTTAATTTTTATACTAATAAGAAACTTTAAGAAGCAAGAAGAAAGCCAGTCCCAAACGAAACCTTAATCTTAGAATTCTAAGTTTCACTCCATACAAACAATAAGGGGCATAAGCGGATCCCCATTCTAGTGAGGGGGGGCAAATGCCCACCCTCAAAAAAATATTTTTTAAATTTTAGAGGATATTTTTTAGAATATTTTGGGTATTTTGCCCCCTCTCAAAAAAAAAAAAATTTCGCACTAATTTTATCAATCCTAATCATTTTTGCCCATGCCCTACCAAAAATTTTTTTTTGCCCACCCTAAGAAAAGAAGCTGGATCCGCCCCTGATAAGGGGCTAGTATAATTGTCCAAAAATAAACAAAAAAGAAAAAAAAGTTCATTGTTTAGCTTAGGGCATCTTCAACTAAAAAATATATTTTCTACTTCAAAATTTAATAACAATCATATCAAATAATAATTCATCTTGAACTGAATTCTATTTCTGGACGGTGTGAAGTCAATATTGACATAGCACTGTTCATGGTCGAGATAAAATACAAAACCATGTTTCTATACGCCATTCGATTGGACACTCGTCGGAGCTGCAAACGAGCGAATGACATTTGGTTGGAGATGCCCTTAACTCCTTGCACGACGGAGTATTTGTATACGTGGCACATTAAGATATGAAGAATTAATTTTATTATCCCAAATTATCTAATAAATTCTTAAAAAATATAGTAATATTATAATTGTTGCGTCCTGGAATATTCGCGGCGGTAGAGAAATCATTTGGGCTCGGATTGGGTTGATCTTGGTGTCGTTGGGTTCGTATTTCCGAGACGCTCAGTTCGACTATAAGGTTGCTGAAATCGGAGTTCGGGTGCGAATGGAATTAATTTTTGAAGTTTCCAACTAGCTTTTGCCTCGAGATTCGTGCCAGATCAAGCTAATTTTGTGACGCCGTATCAATAATTATTAAAAATTTCTTTTGTCATCAAAAATAATATTTAAATTTTTTTAACAAAATCAAGTCGAAAGAGCAAAATTAAATTAAAACAAACCCAACACAAAAAGATATTTTTCCAAGAAATTTGGCATTCAAGCCTCTTCCAAACTAATATAAATTTAAATAAATCGAATACCAACAAACACCCAACTCACTTGAGCTTTGCTTGTTCCTATATACGTTATATATCTACATCACACTCGCTTAAAAAATTAGAATTTTTTTATTGATTTTTAAAATATATGAGCATATTAAAATAAGTTTATATATATATAATTTTTATTTATTTTTTAGAACTGGTATCCACCCGCTGCCACCCCAAAAGTGCGCTTGGCGGCGTGACTAATCCGTGGTTGACCTAGAAGAGGCATCCACCAGAAACCTCCTGGCCTGCACTTAATTGGGCCCCACTTACGAGGGGATTCCCAACCGTACTCGCCCACCAACTAAGCTAAGTAAGATGAATTCTTTTTAATTTTTTAAATAGAAAGCTATGGCACCAAGTCAAATAGATTTGGGTGACCAAGGTCAAATACCATGTTAGGGCTTACTATAAGTGGGACCTGACTTTCATATGAAATTATCTGAGCCACAGAACTAAATATCCCAACTCCATTAAATACAAATAAGACACCAATCTTCTCCTCTCCAAAAAATCAATAGCCTTTGTTGAGGACTTGGAAATGACTTCATGTCCAATCCTTCCCAATATACCCCCAACCTTAATAACTATCCAAATTTACTACTTCCATATCAAGAATAAGAATTGACTCAACATCCAAATTGGCTCAAAATTGAAATTGAAATTTAATACAAATCAAATTTCAATTTCATTTAATGAGCTATTAATAAATTTTATACATTAATGTATGAAATTAGGCCACTACAAATTCTTCATATAGATCTGTTTGGACCAGTTAATTCAACCAGCTAGAAGAAAAATGGTATGAATTTGTGATTGTTGATGATTACTATAGATTTATTTAGATTAGATTCTTATCACAAAAGAAATAATCATTTGAAAAATTTAAAACTTTCTTCATCTGGATGCATAAGAAATTAAGATGTGAGATATTGACTATTCATAGTGACATGGAAACTTCCCATAAACAAAATTATATTATGATATTCTTATATATTTTATATCAAAGGAATGTTAATTTTATTACAACTTAAATTTGAAATTGTGATAATTTTTGTCAAAAATCATTTTTATGTGACTAATGTTTCGTTTGGAATGACTTTTTAGTGCTTTATGAAGAAAGTTTTAATAACAAAATTTTTAAATTCAAAAAATTATTGTACTACAAAACTGATTTATAAAGAACTAAGAAAATCATCCCGAACGAAATCTAATACTGTCATGATTTTATATAGTCCCTTTGATTTTTTATTGCTTTTTTTTTTAATTAAAAAAAATCATTCCCTCACTTTCAAAGCTCTATGAATTCTAAGAACTCATATGATATAATTATTATATACAACTAAGTGCAAAAAATTAAGCTTTCCCAAACATTAACTACCTTTAAAGAAGTGATTAACCATTCAGTAATACACACTTAATTAACCACACTGGTTCTCCTTCACGGCAACAGAACTTTTGCAGTGCGCAATAGCAGCTTGAATGGCATTCTGTAACTCCTCCATAGTGCTTTCATCAGAAGAGGAAAACGTACTCGACGGGGCCACAAGAAGCCCGCTGTTCGCCGGTGACGTCCGCATCGACGCGGGAGCAGAGAAATCTCCCCGCCACCGCCGCCGCCAGCCACCTTCCCGTGGATTGCAGTCGCGGGAGAAGGAGTAAGGACTTCGCCGCAATTCTCGCTTGTCCTTCATGGGCTTGAAGAAGAGAAGCGGCTCTATCAAGCTCGCATATTTCTTCCATAATCTGCCCAACACCTTCGTCTTCTTCTTTCTCTGTTTTTCTGCTTCTCTGTCCTCGCTTCCTCTTAGCCACTTCCGGAGAGCGAAGAAGGTAGAGAAAGGTTTCGCCTTTGTGCGTTCCTTGAATTCTCCGTGGTTGGAGGAGGCGTCGGCGCCGCCTTCAATGACTCTGTTTGTGTTTGGTTTATTCTCCGTGTTTTTGCAGAGGTTGTGTTCTGTTTCGATTGAGGCGTTGGAGGCGCGGTGTGAGAGGAAGTGAAGGGGGAGGAGGTGGCCGTGGAAGAAGATTTCGTCGGCGGGGGAGAGGTCGAAGTCGAGGAGAGGGGCGGCGGGCTCTTTGAGCTTGAGGGAGGCAGTGGTGTTGGAAGAGAGAGGGGTGGGAGGGTGGAGAGAGATGGTGAAGGAGAATTCATGGGATGGGGAAGAGTTTAAAGGAGGAGGAGGTGATGAAGGTGGTGATTCCGGCGGTGGCGGAGGCTCCCGCGCCGAGGCTGGTGGTTTGTGATGTTTCTCTGTTTCCATGGTTTGGTTTCTGATGCTGGATTTGAGGAGAGAGGGAGAATGCAGGGAAGTTGATAAGGGAAGTCGAGAGATAAGGAGGAAGTGAAGGGAGAGAAAAGAGGAGGAGATGGAGGGGGTGAGGAGAGATTCATGGGCCATATGAGCTTAGTTACATGTCTCTTTGTTGACTTAATTTTTTACTGGGTGAGAGTATCTCTTACATTAATTTTTTAATGTGTAAGGTTGCTATTTTAATATCTTTATTATGTGTTATATATTAGTATTATTCTAGCTATTTAAATTAAATTTGATTTGTTAATTATAGCCATTAAGGGGTTCTATGTATGATATGTGAGTGTAAAGCATTTCTAATATAGAGCTTCAAAAAAATTTGGTTTTTAGTTTGATATAAAGGAATGCAAAATAAAATTTTAGAAATTCTAGTCCTTTTTCATTTTTTATATATCAAATTTATTCATTTTAGACCGAATTTCAAATGCACCGCAATGTAACTCCGTTATTGTTGGTGCCCCCCCCATCATCATAGCCACGAGCTGCGCGCCCACCTAACTGAATTTCAAATGCAACACAAGGTGACTCCATTATTATTGGTGCCCGCCCATCTCCATTAGGTCATCGTCATAGCCACAGGCTGCCCACCTGACTGAATTCCAAATGCACCGCAAGGTGACTTCGTTATTGTTAGTGCTAGCTCATCGTTATAGTCGCAGGCTGCCCGCCTAGGTTAATTGAGATGATAATAAGCTAAGCTGTAAGATAATGTAGAATAGGAGAGAGAAGAAATATGATTTAACTTGTCAGTACAAATATTAAGAGAGAGAGAGAGAGAGAGAGAGAGAGAGAGAGAGAGAGAGGTGTATAACCAAGTCAAGTCGGGTTGAGCTATTGGTTAATGAAATTAAACTCTTTTAAAACCAAGAGAAGGTTCATCATATTCATAAATTTAGATATATTTAACATATATACTATGTGAGATATTATATATTAGAGGAGCTTAATGAACAAAAAATGTATATGATTAGTGAGTAATATAAAACAATATGGCATAACACATTAAATCAAATAATATAGTAAACTTTAAATCTATTCATTTATCAATAGAAAAGGATGAGAAATTTTGTATTTATTAAACTATGGAATATTAATGTTACAAAATATATTAATAGAGGATTAGATATGGAAGGGATTAATGAACTCTCTTAGTAAGATATAGGAGCATTATGGCAGTTTAATTGGTCAAAATCAGAATGGTACATTAATTTGTCTTATATGATGCCAACTTTTTAATAATTATTTTACTTTTTTTTATTAAGACATGCTTTAAATAACCTTATGATGAGTTAGGTGGACAAAGGGACCACCTTTAAGTTTAGACACTGAAATAAGAACCTTTGGCCAAATTGATTGTCCCCTCAACCAAATAAGTAATTAGATTTTTTTGCTAAATTTCTTTGTTTGAATTATCAAATTGGCCCACCTAAAATAATGATATTTCGCTTGCTCTAAAATGGATGAAATTATTAGGGGTAAATAATCAATCAAAAAATTAGATACAATTTCTCGTAAAAAATGAGTATAAATTAAATTTTGCTCGAATTCAATTCATTTTGATAATTGAATTAGGGTTTTGAGATTATGCCTAAGATTCTCACATTAGATTGGCCTATGAGTCTATCAACATAGTTGATTTTATTGAAAAAAAAATATATAAAAGGTTTGTATGCATTAATCTTGAAGTACATATAAGAATTTTCTAGTCCATTCTAATATAAATTCTATTAGGATGTTCTGATGTTTTTTTTTTTTTTTTTCTTCTAATTTTATCTTAATGTGTATATTAAAAAATCATAGGTATAAAGTTCATAGTTCCAAATTCCAATACATTTTTAGCCCAAAGAATTATCAAATATCATGTCCATCTAAGATATCAATGTATTGAAATCAAATTAAAAAAGAAAAAAGAAAAAAAAAGGGGGATCCATGGTGATAGTGCCAAGGTAATCTCAATTTGAAATCAAATTGTTTTGTTTTTTTAACTTTATCTTATTATATTGTTTATATTATTAAAATTTCAGGTTTATCTTATTATCATTTGTAAGAGATTGTATCATAGTGTATGCTTTTTGCTAATGATATTCTTCTTATTGATAAAACTAGCGAGGGCATTGACAGTAAACTTGAATTATGGAGGTCAACTTTAGAGTTTAAATATTTTTGTTTGAATAGATCTAAAACCGAATATATGGAGTGTAATTTTGGTAGTAATAAATCTAGTTGGGGGATTATGATTTTGGGCAATCAAGTCATTAATAAGAGTACATTTAGATATCTTTGGTCAATTGTATAGAGTGATGGTGAAATAGATGGATATATTATTAGTAGAATTCAAGTTGGATGGTTAAAGTGAAGGAATGCACAAAGCTAGTTCTATGATAGAATTGTCCCACTCAAACTTAATTATAATAAAAGCAGTTGTCTATTTAAAATAAAAATATGATTAATCTATACGAATATATTCTTAAATGAAACTTACTTGTTTCTCTCCATTCGAGCTTTTATCAAGCTTAATGTTGAGCTCGTTTACGAACTTCAAATGATGTTGTTCGTGAACATAAATGAATCGAACACATTAGTGTTCAAGCTTGTTTATTTAAGGATCAAGTATTTAAAATGTTGTTCAAGTTTGTTTGTTTAGTTAGTTAAACAATCACAAACGAGCTTTAATTGAACTGAGCATCGAGTAGCTCGTTGAACGCTTGGTTCGCTTGCAGCCCTAATTATATTGTTGGATTTACTTTGAGAATAGCGTTGTATATAAAAGTTTTGTATGCGTTAATCTTAAAGTAAATCTAATAATTTTCAAGTCCATTCTAATATAAATTCTATTAGGATATTCTGATGTAATATTTTTTTTTTCTAATTTTATCTAACAATGTATATTAAAAAATCATAGATATAAAGTTCATAGCTACAATACATTTTTTAGCACAAAGAATTATCAAATATCATGTCCATCTAGCATATCAATGTATTGAAATCAAATTTTTTTTAAAAAAAAAACCAGGAGATCCATGGTGATAGTGCCAAGGCAATCTCAATTTGAAATCTCGTTATTTTTGTTTTTTTACTTTATCTTATTATATTATTTTATTATTAGAATTTCAAGTTTATTCTGTTATCATTTACAAGAGGTATCCTAGAGTTGCTTTTTGCTTATGATATTATTCTTGTTGATAAAACTAGCGAGGGTGTTGACAATAAAATTGAATTATGGAGGTCAACCTTAAAGTCTAAAAGTTTTCGTTTGAGTAGATCTAAAATCGAATATGTGGAGTGTAATTTTGGTAGTAATAAATTCAGTTTGGGGACTATGATTTTGGGCAATCAAGTCATTAATAAGAGTATATATTTTAGATATCTTTGGTCAATTGTTCAGAGTTAGCACTGAGCTTGTTCTATGATATAAAAATCTCACTCTAAGTTAAGGGAAAATTCTATAAGTTGGTGGTGAGACCAATAATGTTTTATGGCGCAGAATGTTGGCCATTAAAAGAGAAGCATAATATTAAGTAAGTGTTTTAGAGATGAGGATGTTCAAGTGAATTAGTGGTTTTACTCTTAAAGATAGGATATGAAACGAGCATATACAAGAATGACAAATTTATTAGATTTTAATGGAGAAAAATGATTCATATAGTTGATCCCACGTATTGGGATAAAGGCTTGGTGCTGTTGTTGATGTAATATTAAAATTTAGGAGTTACTTAATGATTTCTTTATAACAACTGAGTTGAGGGTGGTTAATGTATTTAATTTACTTACATTCTAATGTTTATGATGCAACCACCTTTATTTATTTATTTTAAGTATATGAAATCCCTAATAATTCAAAATACTTGTTTAAATTATACATTTTATTCACATTATATATATATATATATATATTCCTTCTCACTTACAACATTTATTCAACATCAATCAATAATGATTACCAAAACAAATGATTATGCCAGCTCACATAAAACACAACAAAATATTAAATGATGATTAAATTAATTTTGTCAAAAATAACTCATTACATAATTATAGAAGAATACAAAAAGGTAACTTAATTAGCTTAAGAATCAAAGACTATTTTATCAAAAATATAAAAATGAAGAGTATTTAGAATTGTTACTTTTACTTTTGTGATAGAGTATGATCTATCTCCCTAACAAAAATATTACATAAGCATAAATGATACTCACATGTTTCAGCTGCTTTTGAGGGTTTTCATGAGATCCTCCTACAAAACAAGTCAATTAGTTGTTTTCAAATTTGCTTTATTTCATTTGACTTGCTCGAGTATTAATACGATGCATTAAAGATTCTGTAATTACTGTTTGATAGATTTTATGCTGTCTGTCAACTTCTAACGTAACCCTTCACTCTTTTTCATCAAAGACTTATATAGATCCCTCGAATATTAGATCACTTGGTTTATAACCTAAGCTTCCAGTCAAGAAAATAAGACGGGCTACATATATTTCATAAATTTCATCATGACCTTGATCATACTAAGCCTTAAATGTTCAAAGTCTTTATGGGAGCATCAAAAAATTCTACCAAAAATTCCTCTTAGAATTCTCTACAAATAATTCTTCTTCATTCCTTATTCCTTATGGAGATTATGCGTATATCACTATCATTGACGGATAAATATATGGATAAAAACACAAATGCAAAGGAAAAATAAAGGGTGAAAAGGACTTTGTTATGCAAAAGGAATTCTTTATAATAAAGCTTAGGAGGGTCCAAACCTGAAAAACTATTTGGCATGATCATTATTATTATTTTTAAATCCTACTAAATTATTTGGTTGTTTATTTTAAATTTTAAGTTTAAAAGGAAGAAATCCTTAATTAAATCTATTAAATCCTTAGAATATTGAGGATTAATAAATCTTAAATTTAATTAATAATAGACAAAGACTTTATTTAGGATAATTTTCTTACTGCTTTTTAAAGCAGCTTTTTAGTTCAAAAATTCTAACAAAAAAAATTTTGTACCAAAAATTTGTCTTAAAAGTAGTAAAAAAGCTATATCAAAGTCTTCGTTTGAGAAAGCTTTTTTAGTATAAAAATTTCCGGTTCAAAAATTTTTTATATGAAAAAATTGCTTTAAAAAATAATAAGAAAGCTAAAAAAAATAAATTTTGCTTAAATCTTTCCTAAAATGGGTTATAAAATAATAATAAAAGAGAGATTTTTATACATATCCAATTCTTAAGTATTTCAATATCTAACATCAAAATTTTCATATTAACTTATATATCATTCTAATTATTGAAGAACTTAAAAAATATCACTAACAATTAACTTGTTTTAGATATGAAATATGTAAAAATATAAACATTCAGTGGTGTTTATGTAAAAAAACATAGAAAAAGGTAAATTAAAAAGGCGGAGAGGATCCGACTCCGACTCTCCGGGTCTTCTTTAGGGCATCTCCAACCGAACAGCAAACAAGTGTTTGCGGTTCTTGCTTTGCTCCAATCGATCGCCATTTTTGACGCCATTTGATCGCGGATGAACAGTGCGACGCCAATATTGGCGTTGCACTGTTCATCTGCGCCAATTTTTTCTCTCTACCGAACAGGTAGGGAAGAAAGGCGCGAAAGAAAACGACTGTTTTAGCGTCAAAATGGCGTTGGATTGGAAATGAAAAACGGCATTTTTTTGATTTCCCTGCATTTTGGAGTGAAAAATGACATTTTCGGTTGGAGATGCCCTTACAGAAATCTGAGGATCTCCGATCTCGTGTCTTTCGGTGGTATTCGTGTGAGCTACAGGATAAATTGAACCTCGCTACATTCATGCCTTCTCTCAACAACATTCTCCAGCATCACGCCAGCCCTTAAACCTACTGAAGATCTGCGATTAAACAATCACGCAGCACACTCCAGCCATCGAAAAGCAAGCCGAAACAACGCCGGAGGACGCCGGAAAAGAAAATAAGCCACATTCCAGACAAAATGAGGCGAAGCTCAGCGATTTCCTATAACTTCGACTTCCAGGGTTCAGGCGACGGCGGATTGAGGAAGAAAACACACGCTCGTGACGGAAAGAGACGGCGTCTGCGGCGGCGAGAGAGATCGAGCTCGCCGGATCGGGATGTGATAGATGGAAACTCGTGACAGACAATTAGGGCTTTCAGAGCTAGATGGTAAAGAATTTGAAAATTATTATCAAAATTCTGTCTTTTTTTTTAATTAAAGGAATTTACATACATACCAATTTATTTTATATTATTTACATATTTAACACTTAAAATTTTAATATTATATTCTGATTCATATAAAATTTTAATATCAAATATTACTTCTATATTTCATTCTTATCACCCATATCATCCTATAAAATTTAATATTTTATTTCATGCACTCATATTAATTCTATGCATGATAATCATATAAAATAGAGTGACATTAATTAAAAATTTAAATTCGTGATACGAATATATTTTTAAACTTATAAAGTTTATTTCATGTAAGTATTAAATTAAAATTTATGCTAAAAAACAAGTTGAGTAAATGAGTTAGAAAATTTATAAGTGGCTAACTTTTTTTGTTCAAAAGAGCTGTGGGCTATCATGGAAGGTAGAAGAAGACAGAACTCCACATGGGAGGTCTCCAATCTAAAGGTTCAATTAGGCCAACATCCAAATCAAAGAGAAAAGATAATTTGGTTCATCTTCATCTTTGCTTTCAAGCATGAAAGCCATTTGCTGCCAAGTGTTTGGTAACGCTAAGGATTTGCCTTTCCTTGCATTTTAAGCAGGATTTGGCTTCTACTGGCAATTTGAAAAAATAGCTCACATGATGTTGATTCAACATTGCTTGGCACCATACTTCACATATTTTGGAGGGAGTAAACTCTACCTATTTTTGTATAGAGAATGTTAAGTAGGGGGTGTCAATATTGGACTAATTATTCTGTGTGGATATCTGATGGAGAGAACTGTCCAGATTTGTTGTGCTTTTACTGTTATTTTTATTACACTTTTGCAAAAGGACAATAAAAGGGCAACAAATATTTAGTTATTTACTAAATAATTGAATATTTGCTTCACCTTTACTGTCCTTTTGTAAAAGCGCAACAAAAGGATAATAAAAACACATTCGTAATTGAATATTTGTTGTCCTTTTAATGCCCTTTTTCAAAAGTGCAGCAAAATGACAGTAAAAGGGCAACAAATCCGGACGATTCTCTCCATCTGGTGTTCGCACAGAATATTCCATTATGTCAATCCGATACGAAAAATTCGAATTTAAATTGACCCGTTTAATAAACTCATTTTATAAATTTGAAATATTAAATAGAAGGCATTCCCAAAAGAATAATATGATATTGGGCGCTATTATTTGATTGGCCGGATAAATTTAAATTCTAGTAAATTAAGGAAAGTAAATTTTTGAAGATAATTCTGATAACTCAAATAGAGAAAGATCTTTGAATCATATTTATCAGCCATCCTTATTACAGATTTTATTCTATTTGTTATAATTAACTAATCTCTTACTTATGTTTTCAATAATTGTACTTTCTACAAATTTTCTCTCTTAAATTTACTCCTCGACTGTAACACGAATAATATAAAAACCCTATTGAAATAAATTCCCTATATTAATTTATTTATTTTTTACAAAAGCTTATTTTATTTATAAACACATTGTTTGAAAGGATATATTTTAAATGTGTAATAAAACCAAGCCACATCATGCCCAAATTCATCAATGTTTTCACATAGATCACCAAAAATCACCAACAATGCTATCATAAAGTAACATAGAAAAACATCTAATGAAGTAAATGATGTGCTAATTGGAAACTTAAAATTGGAACTTCATTTCTTGAAAGCTGACATTAAGAAAACCAACTGCTAACATAATACAATTTATGCTGATATTACTTTAAACCTTTAGAGAATGATACATTTACATGGCAATTAATCTAAAATGAATTGAATCATTTAAGGCCTTCTGTAGAAAGGCACTGCAATGGCTTTGCTCCACAAAGGAAGGAATATAACAATCTACTAAGTTACAGAATCACAGAAATGCCAATTTTGGCACTCTCTGCCCTGTAAAATATTGTGAATTGATCTATAGATGAGAAGAGCTTCAGAACCTGGTGTTACAGTTGGCTCCAGTTATCTCTTTGGTGATGTAATGAGGAAGAAATCTCAATGGCAAGCTCTGGAAAATGAAACGCCACCACAAATTATAATGAAAACTGGCTATTCACCTCCGACTTTCTTTCTAGATGAGTCTGGATTTGTTGGAGAGGGAAATAAGTCAAAAACAACAAACAAAATCAAGCGATTAATACTTTCAGCATATAAATAAGAACGAGAAAAAGATCAAAATGATCAATTGAATCTGTATGAAGGATCAAAATGATTCCCAATTATATTAAATGATCATTTTGATCTTTCAAGTCTTTTAAAAGGAATTAAAATAATCTTATGATGGGATTATTTTGATTCTTTTTTAAGGAGTTGATAGATCAAAATAATCATTTAATATAGTTGGAGATTATTTTGATCATTATGTCAATGAACAATTTTGATTATTTTCTCAAATAAGATTATAGTTGTAGCTAACCTCTAGAAGGTATTTTCCCTTCCATGGCTTCTTTTTTAGCCTGGCAACTTGTGCAAAGTAACGGGCCATCCCAGGGACAGACACTGCCAGATTTTGATGAGCCTGCATGCACAGAAATACCCTCACCAGGTTTTATATCAACCTGGCAAACCGCACAAGCAAAATGACCAAATATGGTGCACATTGGATAATCTAAGTCCAACCTGCAAATAACATGATAATCATTTGTCAATTCTAGAGTAGATAGTCACATTTAGCAATAACATGTCGAAGAGAAACTATAGAAATTCAAGGTAAGAAAAACAGAAGAATTATTTTAACTGTCAAAGTGCAGTCTGTTATTTACAAGCTCTCCAAAGTGTTCAATACAAGAATAGCGTCATGGAACTTGAAATTTTTAAAATGAATCAAATTTGCTTGCATTTTTTAGGGGTTGTTTGGCAATAAGTAGGATTTAATTTTAGTTGGGTTTAGTAAATCCTGTAAATTCATATTTAGTAAATCCTGGATATGTTAAATTTTAAAAACTGTTTGACAAGATAGCTATTAAATCATGCTAAATCCTATGAAACTATTTGGCAATGTAATCCAGGATTTAAGGCGGTTGGTTTATTTAAAATTAAATGTAATATATTTTGAATTTAATTTGTGTGTTAAGTAAAGTTACTAATTAATTTCAATTTTAATTACCCCCAATAACTTATAATGATAAATAATATAATTAGAAGTTTTTTTAGTTATCAAATAATTTAATTAATAGTTTAGTTACTAATTATAGTACTAATTATCAAAATACTTATTTAAGTATTAATTTAATAAGTAATTAACATCTAATTATATTAATAATTATCTAATTAATTAATTTTTATAAAAAAAGCTATTTATGAAACTAGTGCTCCTAGCTAATTATATTAATTATTAATTATTAATTGTACTAATACTTATTTAATTAAGTTTAATTAGATTATTTAATTATATTACTAATTCTACTACTAATTATTTAATTAATTAGTGATATTTTAAATTATATTAGTTATGTTAAATTAGATTAATTGGATGGAGGTCTTCTAGGGTTGGATTTTCATCTCCATTTCTTCATTGTTGTTAGCCTGTTGCTTGTTCGTCATCATTTCTTCGTTGCTACTTCGGCCTGCCATGTTTTGCATGAAGCAATGTGTTGAGAAGAGTCACCAAAGAAGCTTATTCACTTCCTCCAACAACGTCAGATTGGAAGTCACGTCGAAAGTTGGCTTGATGCGAAGGTAATCATCTTCCTCTCATTCAAGATTGGAGATCGCTCGCTCGCTATGGAATAACTTTGCAAACTCATAAATCTTGTTAAATCCGCCAAACAACAGGATTTAGTAAATATCAAATTTACAGCGTAAGTTCGTGAATTCAGATTTACAATCGATCATATTTACTGCACGCTCTGAAACTGTTTGGCAGGAGTTATGACAAATTCAGCATAAATCTTGCTTAAATCCCGCTACCAAACATCCCCTTACTGTTATATAGTTCGGCAATATTACAAAATTATAATATTCTTTATATACTTAAAATGCATACAATTAATTTGTGTTCCAAGAACAAGTGAAAAAAGCGTTAAGTAACAAATCAAACAAATAACTATAGATTAGCCATCTAAGAAACTCCAACTCCTAAATAAGAACATTTGCTAGTTTTATAACTATATATAACTACTAGACTGTATGTTTTACCTTTGTTCGATAGATATTTAATGGAGTACACAAAATTATTCCTGAACCACAGTTGAAATCATATAGTCTTTTCATGATTATCCATGGTTTATGAGTTACAATTCATATTTCTTGATCTTTTCTGACATAGTGAAAAAAATACTATTAACCTTTATGTCCTTTGATTCCCACCTTGTCAATCATGAGCAAATCGAGTAACAATTTTTCGATAAATCTATCAGATGTTTGATTTACTAAAATATTATTAAATTTCTGATTACTCTTCTTACTAAGTTCAACTCTAAAGCTCCTACAAAAACTGATTCAAGATAATATCATCCAAATAATACTTTTCTGATACAAAAACATAAGAAATTTTTAAGCCTTAATTACCCATTAATTGTTAGATTTAAGAGCTTTTTTATTTTTCTAGCATTATCTGAAAGATCTAGTAATTTTTAGCAGCAAGCTCGTAGATGATCGAAGTAAAATTAAGTATTTATTTTGTAATTGTGTAGATACTCAATGATTTAAAGCAAAGGCATAAAAAGTTCTATTACAAAATGCAATAGCAAAAGATGATAGCATGAGTTTTTCGTTTACTAGAAAATAATCTTATCAATTAAAGCAGGTATGAGCATATTGAAAAAGTGAAAAAAAAAAAACATTATCAGATAAAATATTTATAAGTAGATTGCCAAAACTTAGGTGCTAGAAATTATTTATATTATTGAGCTAAACATGCTGAAAATAAGATTATTTACAACTACAAATGAAAGTAGAAGATCAAGTAAGTTAAAATATAAAATACAAACCTCTGAGCAAGCACTGCAGAGCCATCTTCAAACAGTTCCTCAACTATATCTAGTTCAGCATAATCTTCATCAGAATGATGAGTCGATGATTCAGATGACTTTTTGCGGAACATTTTCTTAAATACTCCCTTGCCTTGCTTCTTAGGTGGTACAATAGGAGGAGATATTTTTTCAAATGGCAATATGTCAACAACTATACAGGTGGTATCATCTCTTAGTCCTTTAAACTGCACAGCCTCCTGCAATTGGAATTCAAACACCTAATTAGTAAAACAGTAGACATTACATAAACATAAATAATGGAAGAATATACATTAATTAAAAAAATACTTTAACAATTTGCTTAGCAGCAGCATCTGCTGGAAGCCCGTGACAACATCGCAAAACTGACTCAAAGCTTAAAGCATCCCAGACACCATCACTACAGATGATAAGTCGACCGCCAGTAGTTGATAGCTGCAGAAATGGTATAAAGTGACATGAGAAGACTTCGATCTCAAAAGCTAAGCTAGATCGTAACGATGCAATAACCCAAAAACATAAAAAATCAACTGTAGTTGACAAATGATTGAACAAAAGGCCAATTTTACTAAGTATGACTAAGGTTTCGTTTGAGATGGCTTTCTTATTGCTTTTTAAAGCAGCTTTTTAGTATAAAAATTTTAATTTTTAAACTAAAAAACTGCTTTAAGTAGCAATAAAAAAGCTGTCCCAAACGAAGTCTAAATATGTACAGAAAGTTGGCTATTTGTAAAAGAATTACAAAATGGCATGTTGCTAAGTGCTAACATATGGCTCTCTAATAAAACTAATCTACAGTAGCTGATGTACTTATTGCACTGCAAAGGCAGTTCAATGCAACAGACATCATTATCTATTGAGAAATCATTAAAGCAATCAGCACAATAATTTAGTTAAATTAAACATGGTATCAAACAATAAAAAAAAATGTTATAGATATGGTATCCTGACTAAATAATTGGCCTGCTCATAGTACCCTTTGAATTCATTAAGCTATTGTTCTTCCAAGTAATCAATCAAACCGTTGATATACCTTTACTTGCTTGACATGGGGAATAGGTACAATGAATTCACCAACGTCCATGTCTCCAATTGATCTTGAAAGACACAAGCCACCAGGCCAGCACCTGAGCGGTCCAATCTGGAAACCAATGTCCATTATCAAATACAAAGATAGCAACTTGGCTAATATAAATGCTAATGTTCAGGGATGGAAGCTATATGAACAAGAAACTAACATTAAAAAAATAAATATGAGAAGCTTCTATGCATGTTAATATAAACTAAAGTGCCTCATGGTAGAATTTGTTATAATTAATTCATATGCCACAATTTATTAGATATTAAAGATGCGAGCTCGCATATTTGGAGCGGTAAATGCATAAATTTAATATATTGTTTGGATCATCCATGATATTTAAGAGTAAATCACACCTAAATCACATTCATAATACAAAATCGATCACCTCGGTAATCAAATCACTTATGTTCTACAAAAGACAAGAATTCATAGTACTCAAAACAACCAAATGTGTAAAGCACTTTAAAAAACCTACAGTTAACCTAAGTTGAAGGCCTTCAATTACAACGATACACAAGGTCACGAATGAATTGCTAAATGGAAATCCAATATGCTTTAGTAGTTAAAAACTAAAACGACCTACAAAGTGGACAACCCACATTGCAGGCTTATATCCAGTGTATAAACTAGTCTAACTCCCATCTTTAATTCCATACTAGCAAATTACCATGTGCATTTGCACGAGAAATAATTATTTTGGAACTTATAATAAAAAATAGAACAATTTTGTTATTATTATTATTATTATCTCATAGGGTTGTTGACCTCTTCTTTGACCCTTCAAGGTCTCCCAATGTACATCCCATCTTTAGGTATCCAGACCAGAAAGCTCTTGTCACGGCCCAATCACCCTAACCATAGTATTACCCAAGCTAGGACTTTAAGTCACTTTGATGGACTTCTTTATCACCTCAGCATAATAGGTGAACCTAGTTCTCAATCCTACCTCAAAACTAAGCCTTAGACTAGTTTGGTTCAAAATCCAATCTAACCCTCTTTATTGGTCTACAATGACCAAAAGCCTGACCTTATGTCCTACTTAAGTAATCCTAACCCTCATTAGGACAGCAAGGACAACAGAGAACTATCATTTGGGAAGGTCATTCTCTTGACCTGTCATCGGCTCCATTCTCAAAGTCAACCGATGTTGTCATCTTGGTGGATTGGTGCAATATGTCAGGATCAAGATCCATCAACTCCCTTCTCAACCTCTTAATGACCATCTAGCCTAGGGCTCTCGATACCTTGTCTTGAGAAGTACTCTTTCAAGATAACTTCTCCCAAGAGATCTCGTGCTCCGGATTCATTAGTACCGAAAAGATATCTGATTAACATGTCTAGCAAGAGCCAAAGGAATGAGGTTATTAATTCACATGCTTAATATTGGAGCAAGAAACACATTCAACCTTTCCTGTCATCTTCAATTCAAGGTAAACCAACAATTATTACTCCCATAGATGTTGTTGAAGATGTTGTTGAAAGGTTAGTTGCAAGTTGTGACTATTTAGTTTGTGTTTGTTGACAAGTTTTTGGCCGAGCTTCCTTCAGTACAATTCATTAGGAATTATCTCTAGGTAGTTCGTGAGAGAATTTTTTTATGGCTCTCCTCAACCACAAATATATTATTTTGAAATTCACTAGAGTTTAGAATTGAACATCCATTATTATTAAAAGACTGATAAATATAGATGATTTTTAATGGGATTAACGGTCTCCAATCTTTGCATTTTGCTCAAAAATTTCAGTTGCCCTATTTGGATCTTTTTTCCTCAACTTAAGTTACACCTGTCAAATAAATCAATCATTTACTCCCAATAAAATTTATGGCACTCATGTGCGAGTTGATGTACGAATTGCAAATATGTCCGAGCTTTCTGTTGCTCACAGATTGTTGGAATTTGATATTACTCAAACTTTTTTAAATCTTATCTAAATTGGCTCCCAAAATTATGGGTATTAGTAAATGATCATTTTGAAAAATTCCAATGTAGTGTTCATATTGTCACAGTTATGGCAATATGCTTAGCTCACATAAGAAAAATAGATATTTAGAATTGGAACCTCATAATACAATCAGCTTAACCTTGGTGGAAACAACGGCACATGCTCAAGATAATGTTAGTCAAATTCAAACCAAAATTAAAGCATCTCTCAAATCATCTCCTATCATTCTAAGTAGCATTATGGGTGGCCAATGCGTACCATATGCTATGTCTTGACCTTTGAATCATTTTCTTTCTCCTACAACTATTAATGAATGTGTTAATTAAGGCTGTCAAAATCGAGTAACATATCGGGTTCAAATCTAACCGGGAACTGACTCGGCACTTTCTGACCCGACTCAAACTCGACCCATTTTTGAAAACGGGTCAATTTTTTTCAGACCCGAACCCGATTTAACTCGTAAGTCTGTCACCATTCATGCGCTTATCCAGCTAAATCCTGTAAATCTGCCGTCGCCAGCCTCCGTTCAAGCGCTTATTCAGCCAAATCCTCGCGCGCTTATTCAGCCAAATCCCGTAAATCTATCGCAGCCTAAGCAGCGAGGCGAGTCACGCGACGAGCATGCAAGCAAAACTGGGTTTCTGGGTTGAACCGTACCCGACCCATAATTCAAAACGGGTTGAAAATCAGGACCTAAACCCGACCCGTTATTTCATAGTAGCATAATAAGGCTTGCCTATTTCAAATCAGCATCATTTAAAGCGCATAAAAGATAATATGCTCCACCAAACCATAACCAACAACCTTATGGAGCCATCATGCAAAAAAGAAAATATTGTAAATAATAATAAATAATCAGACATACTTTCCAGAAATATTACCTATGGATTAGGAGAAAGCAATGGTTACGGATAAATTAATGTTGATCACACAAAATTAACTTCATATGAAACAAAATGCAAAATTGACTCCTCATAAGTAAGAACACACCTCTGCTCCTCCAGCAACATGCAGTCTACCAACTTCACCCCCACTTGCAGTAACACGTTCCACCCTGTAAGAGAATACATCATAAAACTGTATAGGAACCCTTCTTACAAATCACTATAACAGAAGAAAAGCGCACTTACTCCTCTATGTTAACATCTAGTCTGTGATCTGCCGAGAGAATATAGAGTGAACCTTCAGATTCCAGAATACAACGCGAATCTCCAACTGATGCTACTGTTACTACCCACCCATCTATAATTACAAATGTGACAGTTGTTCCTGAAGTCTGTGCTGAAAATATGAATAAAATAAATTAAGAAACAGTATCATTGACGTAAGGGTAAATTAAGTTTCAATTTCAAGTCTTAAGAAAACAAATAAAAATAAATCGATGGCATGACAGTATTTTGATACTCCAATCTTAGCCAAAATGCAACGACGAAATGCAAAAAACATTAGTACATCATGGGAAGATGCATAATCTCCAAACTGTCAAATATTCTTACCTTTATCTTGGAAATCTTTATCCGTTTTAACAAACCCTGCAACCAAAGCTCTTGGAAGAACTGCTAACCATTTATCTCTATCAAGATTTGAAGGAATGGCACGCAAAATATTGTTTAAAAGGTTTTCCTTAGCATATATAGCAGCTGCCGATCCATTATGACCATCGAATATCTGAAGAAGGCAAACAAAAATGATTGCACGTTTATGTGTGAACATAAAGAATGGGAAGAAATACATCAAAATAAAAGGATAGCAGTAACAATCAAGTTCTATGGCAAACATAAAAGGGTTAGCATGCAATGGGATTACAAAAAAGAGCTTAAAAAAGAGAGTGGTTAAACGAGAATGTTAAATCTACATATTTAACTGTTTAATATTCATCTTAAGTCAAAAAAGAGCTTTGCCACCACAACTAATGGACTAAATAAGATCCCTATTTCAGCACATTTAATGAAAAGGCAACTGATACTGTTGTGCCTCCTCATGCAAAAAATATAGAAAAGCTTATATGCTGATTATTTAAAAAAGAACATCTTTGTCCGTTCATGCGTCCCTGCCACCTCTTACTTCAACAACTGATCATTTTAATAAATATAACTCAATAATAATTCAACATAGTTCAGATTTCTCCTCCATATTTGCTCCTCGGAGTACAGAGTATGCATATATTTGAAGATCTAAAGTCTAAACAAGAAAAAAGCCATAAACCCAATTCAAGCAAAAAGCTTGAACGATAAATTCACATACATGTCTTAGAAGATCTAAACAAGAATAAAACAATAAACCAATTTTAGGGGCAGAAACTTAAACAATAAATTCGCATTGGCATTAGAAACTTCTTACCATCACATCCACCAACATAATCAAAATTCCCTACATACGAAGACCAACAGAATTAGTTCCAACAAAGCCTATCCCAATCATCTCAGATAATCTATTCAATGTCGTTTTCTATCATCAAATGCCACGCTGAGCCAACTTAAAAACACGTAGATCTCACGCCTCTCACGGATCAAACCCCGCGGACATGCTAACAGCAAGTGATTGACCCAAATTACGCATCGAAATCAAGAAAAACAATTATTCCCTTCCCATTAATATCCAGAATTCACGAGAAAGAACCAAAAAGTTGAATCATACCCCAAATACAGAGAAGGTGCTGACGCAATTCCCGTGGACACGCTGACATTCGGGTTTGAGAAATGTGAAGTCCTCCCCCTTCTTGCAGTGATTGGCATATCCGTGGAGAATGTCGGGCTTCTCCATCTTCTCTATCGAATTCTCCCGCTTCATGAGCGTCGCCAGCGACACCGACCCTCCATCCCCGCCCGAGCAGCTGGAGCCGCCGGAGCATCCCCTCGAAGACATTGCCGGAACCTAAGCGGCCAGATCGATCAACCGCGAGGAATTCAAGGGAAGTTCTCTGCTTTTGCCCAAAATATGCCGCAAGGACGAAATCGAGCGCATTCTATCTGTAACGCGGCAATGCGTGGAGGAAATTGATCCTTTCGACGCGTATTCGACTGAATGACGACGGTTTTTCGGAGAGCCAGGAAAGAAAATGCTGGGAACCAAGGAGGGAAATATAAGAATAAGGACAGAACTGTCCTACGTTTTCTCTCTCTGTCTCTCTCTCTCTCTCTCTCTTAATAACTGTATTTTATATATTTATAATATCTAATATTTAAATTTTAATATTTATTTATATGATATTTTAATATTTAAGTATTATAAAAAGTTGATTATTTAATATTTATATAAATAAAATTATAATTTTTATTCATTTGTCAAATCACATTCTCAATAACTCTTTTTTTTTTCCATTTTTCTACAGTTTTGGAAAAGCGTTTTATATATGCTTCTCAGTTAGAAAACTCCATTTTCTGACTAATGTTTTTTAAAACTGTCTTTAATACTTTAGATGGGAAACGTGCATTGGCCTGGTTGAACTGGACCGGTTGTGAACCGCGGGTAGGCCTTGCTCATGCTAATTAGATGGTTGGACCCATGAAATCGCCCAAAACTTGGAACTTTACAAGTGCTTAACATTTAATTGATTTTAAAAGGTAGCTTTGACTTTAATAAATTTATTTTTGTTAATAAATATAAATAAAATTTTGAATTTCAAATTATGAATTACATGGCAGTGGTAAGGAAAATAATATTTGTCTTTTTTTTATGCAAAAATAAATTAAACACGGATAAAAGAGAAGTTGCAAAATACTAATAGGAGATGAGAAGCAATGATGTAGTTAGCGACGATAGCAATGAGGTCAACAAGTGTCCTTGGTGTTGACATCATGTATTAGCATGCATTGATAGTGGTGGTGATGGTGGTCAATGAAATCGGCAAGTGTCAATGGAATGTGTCGATATTGGCGGTGATGATGGGCAACTAAGACAATAGACATTGTTGTATTTGGTGATATTGGTTGAGAGATTATAGTCGGATGGTTATGAAACCATAATTTGTGAATGAATAGTGGTCGGGAGAATGTATTTAGGGGAATGTGGTCTAGAGATTATTTTCAAACAATAGTCAAATGATAGTGTTGTGACCACTGTGATTGATTGACTATGATTCAACGGTGGCAATCAGACAACAATGGTCAAATGATAGTGGTTAGAATGTGGCAATTCTATAACAGTTGTTGGATTGTTTTAGTGCTACTATGATTAGGAAGAGGCAGTTTGACAAAGATGGGCGTGCGATCGAACTAATAGTGGTGGTTCGGCTCTTATGATCCGACGATCATAGTCAGGCAATCGAAGCTGGATGAAAATGATCAAACAATGGTGACCCAATAACAGTGATAGGGTTTTAATAATTCGATGATGATGGTCAGATAGTAATGACTTGATGGCATGATTGAGTGATGACAATCTAATGATTTTGTTCAGGAAATTATAATCTAGTGGGAAGATCAAGCGACTGAGATCTGACAACAAGGTCAGGCAATGATGTTTTAATGACAGTGGTCGAAAGATGATGATTCATTCACGATAATCATAAAGCGATTGTCTAATACAACGGATCAAACAATGGTGGATCGACAATGATGACTCAATGATCACTAAATAACGGCGATCAAACAATAGTGATTGGATGACAACTATTTAATATTGGTGATCAAATTTTGACAATAGGACAACTGTTGTTAGGTAGCTGTTATCCAAATACCAATAAGATCACACCAAACAGACCCCGCAACAAATGCCACCAGAAAGGACCCCTTATTTCAACAAAAAATCTCACAGATAAGAAAACTGCGATTTCATTTGGAATAGTTTTTTACTGTTTCTAAAAATAGCTTTTTAGTACAAAAATTTTAAGAAAGCCATCCCAAACAAAGCCTATATCTGCACGCAGCACTCTTTACATCATAAAAACATGTGTTTTGCATCAGATAACATTTATAAATACTGAAGCATTACAACGAGTTATTGTTTGCTTTCACTCGCAACATAAAGGTTGAAATCATATCCTATAAGATGATCTATATTCGAACAGTAAGGATACTAAAACTGCTCATATTTACATCGAGTTCCTCAATATTGGATGATTTCTCAAAGAAATCCTACAATCTGGAGCGTCTAATGCATTTGATTGGATTAAAGGGGCCATTCCTACGAGCAGAAGCAAATGTATGATTTCTGTTCAAGGATGAAATTGGCTTAATGTCCCAACCTTCAATGTTTTTAGGAACACAAACATCGAAGAGGACCTGGCTGAGGATCCCCTGGGGCTTAAGGCTTGGAAGCTGGAACAGCTCTGCCTTCTGTTCATCAATCAAGGACCCTCCAGCTTTAGCTTCACTGAACTCCATTGAGCTTGGCAAGTAGAAATGGTCGCTCGGTCCAATGGCTACTCTCCTTAGGCTTTCATTTGAACTAAAAGCTGCATCGTGGAGATAGCAGACAGACTCCGGTATCTTGTCATCCATAGCTCGTTTAAGCTGTCTACTTGAGAAGTTAACAGATGCTTTGGCAAGAAACTCATTTACAGCAGCCTTGTATTCATCTTGATGGTGCCTATAATGAGCTGAAAAAGAATATAGAAGATAAGATTTTAACTTCTGCTGCAAAGCTTCTATGACGTAATGGAATGATACCCTACCAAGTTATTAATTGTATGTCCTCGACACGACAAATTATTAGGTGCGGACACCAGACAAAGAGAATCATCCAGATTTCTCTCTGTCTTCAGTAAAAGCGCAGTCAAAGCGCAGCTGCTACATCTGATTCTCTTTGTCCGGTGTCCGAACCTAATAATTTCTCCCTCAACACACCTTCACTTCTGTCCCATAATTATTCCTAACAAAAAGTGTTAATGAACTAAAACGTGCTTAAAGAATAGTAGCTTCTCAGTGCTTATGCAATGTATATCTGCAGAGTGAAAGTGCTTTAGAGATATGCAGATACATCACAAGTAGATAGACAGGCATTTTTGTGTTACAGATCAGTAGTTACATCAGTTATGTTACCCGAGACACCACTAAACAAGCTTCATTCTATCAAATAATTAACTATACTGAAAAAACTCACCTACATGAGGAGAGCTGCTCCATTTGATAAGGTTAACATCAGCACCAAGCTCCTGTAGACATTGGGCAAAACTGTACAGAGTTTGGTAAGGAGCCAGCTTATCATCTTCAGAGCAAAGTATAATGAAAGGACCCATGCTCTGCAATTATATCAGATCCAAAAAATCAAAGAAATGATGGAATTGTATGTTTGAAGAAATGGAGAACCAAAAAAGAAACATGACAGAGCTTTACAACTGAGGAATACAAAGTCTTCCAATATTCAGCTCGCTGTGCTTCAAAACTGTTGAGGAAGAGAGCATCCAAACCAGATGCAAAAGCTTTCGCCATCCATGACACAACTCTCGGTGGATAGGACATCTTTAAAACTGACGAATGAAGCACAAATTGGAGCCCGAGATCATTGATGAAATCAACAGGACAAGAGTCATAAATTTGCCCGGAGATACAATCTCTCAGCAGCAAAAAATCATCCTGTAAGATAAAAGTAAACAGTTATATTGTTTTCAAAACAGAAACAATTAGCGTAAAACCAATCTTTAAGGGCAGAAGCCAACCATTTTTAGTACTCAAATTTATAACCATAAAGTAGTAGTTTCAGGGAATGACACAAATAACAGCAACTAAAAACAGTAAGGCATACCTGATTGTGTTGTCCTGCACATTTTCCATCAACCAACTGCAGAGAAGGGCCAAAATTTTATTAGAAATGTGAAGGGGAATGATCATTGATTCAACTATAAAGAGGCAAATTTTCCATATATCACTAAACACTGTACCTGGAGAACCTTGAAAAAATAACCCTTCGATCCAGCTGAAAAAGCTGCAAGTACAATTGGCATTGGCCTAATTTTTACTTCCTGTAACTCCCACAGCGTTAGACATACAATTCATTAGTATCTACGAGGGCTGATATTAGCAGCATCACTAAAACTAGATCAAGAAAGTAGGATCAAAATTCAAAAATGCTGTTAATAAAATAATCCAACCCGAGAGCACTAATGAAACATAACTTGGAGTTTCCAAACTCCCCAAAACCTCACATCACAGATAAATTCAGGGTTTATTACTTTCACACGATAGCCTAACGTCATGAAGGACTGCTACGGTAGCAATAGCATGGATCATAAACAAAGCTTACATGGTTCAACTCATCACCCTTAGCCTTATCATAACAAAGCTTTATGGATCCTCCACTCCTGATGAATGCATGAAGCATTAACTTGGTTTTGCAGAAATCTTTGTGCATGACTTTAAACATAATCATTTTAACTTTGGTCTACACATTTTCCTTTCCAATCATCAACAACAACAAGCCTTTATCCCACTACATGGGGTCGGCTACATGAATCATTTTTCTCCATTGTGTCCTGTTAAGAGTCAAATTCTCATTTAAATCTAAAAAAGAATGGTAATTTCTAATATTTTCTAACCAAGTCTATTAGGTCTACAGTTACCTTTCTTTACATAAGTTAAATCTAATACATCTACTTTCCTAACTGGGTCATCGAAAGGCCGCTGTTTTTTGTGAACAAACCATCTAAGACGACTCTCTCTAATCTTATCTTCCACTGGAGATACTCCAACCTTTTCACGTATACGCTCATTTTGTATCCTGTCTTTAAGAGTTAAGACACTCATCCGCCTGAACATCCTCATCTTTGCAGCACTTAATTAATATTATGCTGCTCTTTTAATGGTCAACATTCTGCACCATAAAGCATTGCCGGTCTCACTACCATCTCATTGAATTTTCCCTTGAGTTTAAGATGGGCTTTTCTATCACACAACAAGCCCGATGCATTCCTCCACTTCAACCATCCAACTTGAATTCTACTAATCATATCCCCATCTATTTCACCATCACTCTGAACAATAGACCCATTTTCCTTTCCAATCATTTCACATTAATTAAATCTATTTTTCTGCTATCAGGTATACATACCCAAGCCACATCTATTTTCCACTTACCTTATCTTCAATATATACTAACTATATTGACACTCTAAAATAATATTTTTAGTTCGATTCCTCAATTACATGAATAAATGGAAAAAGGGAATACTGCTTTAAGATTTCCAATTATAAGACATTCATAGTATGAAACAGTAAAAAAAAAAAAAGAAAAAAAAAAGGTATGAAACAGTAACCAAGCAATTTGACTTCATAAACTGGAAGAATTCTCTCAATTATTTCACAACTTATAGATACTTATAGCAGAAGGAAAAACTTTCTTAGCCTGATAAATTTTCATAATTATTTCAGAAACTATAGGTTACTTATAGCAGAAGAAAACACCCGCGGAAAAAAAAAAATTGTTGGAGTATGTTAAGCTAAATTATACAAACCTTAATCAGCTCACCAACAATACCAAAGGCTAGTTCTGTGGCATTCTCAGGGAAAAACCTGCATAATATTGCAAGTTTTTAGAAGAACAATAGTGCAGGAAAACATATTAATGGAATAACATGGTGAAGAAGACACGAAATCACAATGCACTCAAAAGCAACTTTTACAATGATATAACTTCTACATAAGATCTTTATTATTCAACATTCATCATCTTCATTCTTGATGGATACAGACTGTAATGTCTGAATCTTTCTTCGCATGAACCTAACTAAAAATTTTACATCGACACATTTATTGCTTGTTGAGAAAAAAAATGCCTAAGCTTGCATGCAAGGATTGGCCAAAATTTCTACCAACACAGAATACATCAAAGCAGTGAAAGGTTAGGCGCCTTGTTAAAAGCATGTTTATAAAACAAAATGCAACTGAAAGGCGAACTTAACCAGAAGAATAATAAGATTTGATCACCTTTAATTTCCAATAATATAAGGTATACAAATGTGAATGATATTTCCAACTTTTTATAATTGCTAAGGACCACGAATAGACTGACAAAATTGTTTGAAGAATAGATGAAAAATGTATTCTTACAACAGTTCATCTCTCTTGAGCTACTCACCCTACAGGTAAATACAATATTTTATGTATTGTTACATTTCATAAGGATAACTGTGGGCTCCGAAAATTCGGCCTCGGCCTCCACTCGCTTTTCTTATTCGACGAGGGAGTTTTAACGAACTAAGTTCCGAGGTAAATTTTGGAAGGCAGATGGGTTTGTAGATAAGACACTACCCAGAGATTTCGTCCTCATTTTGCGAGGACTTTATGATCTGAGTTCTGGTTTCCTATAGGCGCAAGCCCCTATAGTTAATTACCCCTTT